>NC_054064.1:4220000-4372451 GCF_017639655.2 Falco naumanni | reverse complement strand
CTTAATCACCACATTTCTACATCCTCCTTTTGCAGGCTGATTGCCAAACCACTTTCTCTTCTGTTTCCTTCTGCCCTGTTGTCTTCTTTATACTCTGTCAAGTCACTCACACGGCTTCCTCATCCCTGCTCAGTGTTCCAAGACTTCCCTTTATCATATCTTCCTAGTTTATCATCAAAAAGCTGCAGGAAACTAAGAGAAATTATGTCTTAGAGAACACCACAGAGAATGCTGTGACTTTTGGCTAATGCGCTGCTGCAATATTTATGCTATTTGATCTGTACGTTTTTGAAGGCTTTTTACTTGTAGATTGAGAATGAGACGTAGATGTCTGTTTTCAGTAAAAAATCATAGATAATGGCCATTCATTTTCTATAGACACCTTTGAAAAATCTTTCTGCAGGGTGGCCTATTTAATTATTCTCTGATCAGTGGCTATACAACACTACTATAAATTATTTCACATGGAAGTACACTAAAAACTTGTTTTCAGCTGCTATGTGGAAACAGGTTTGTACTCTATAGTTTTATTGCCCAAGAACTCTGTATCACTGACTTCTTTAGACACAGAATTATTTATTTTTTTCTATAGACTTCCAGGTCCAGAAGTGTCAGGGTGAAGCCTCCTAAAAATGCACTCCTCATATTTGTTTGTCTGACTAACCTACAATGCGATGTTGTATCTCCTAGGTGAACAAGATAGTGTGGCTCCAACTGTTCCTCCTGTCCTGACCAGGACACATGCTAAGCCTGGAAGTTTATAAAAGTTGTTTTTACACTTGTGCTGTGGATTTAGGTCATCAATCCATCCCTCCTCCTCCTCCTGCTGATGCACATCAACCCACTAGACTTCTGCAAAACAAACCACTGAAAGTAGTAGGAAAATGAAGCCATAAAAAGTTTAATGAACTGAAACCACCTACTGCATGATTTACTTCAGCATACCTGTTCCTGAAAAAGAGTAGGCAGTTCTGTAAAAAATACAGAAAAATGTAACAAAGCTTCCAATGATGCCTACTCTTTTATGGTAGTAAAATGTTGGTATCTATTGGCAATTCCCTCACACTACCTACTGATGCCTGGAACTTCTTTCAAACAATATTCTTTAAGTTCTTTCCAGGGTTTGAAGTAGGCTTGTTGTAATTTTTCTTAAGGAATTGTTCTCTATTGTTGCTAAATTATTACCAAAAAAACCTACTTTTGTGGCTTGGGGTGGGGGGGAAGATGTCAACTTTCTCCCACCTGCTTCCACTAACTTCAAGGTGTTTCAAAATCTTTAGCTTTGACCTTTGAGAAAATGTAGTTTTCAAAGTGACTCGTGTTGTTTTTGAAAGTAGGTATAATTTATGCATCTTAATCATGTCAATTCTATGGAATCGCTACCCAAAGAGAATCACTATGTTCTATTTTCTTCCTTCCTTTCTTCTTTCTCCCTCATTTTTTTTAATCCAAAGTTGTAATTGAAACAGTTTAAAAAACCCAAAACCAACAACAAACCCCAAACTAATGAAGATCTATTTTTAAAAACTTACTATCAGGTTTTTGTCTTGCTAATGAAATCTGTTAAATCACACCTTCCTTGTGTGTTTAGAAGTTAACTGCCTGGAAGTGAAATCCCATAGAACTGAGGTCCGATTTTAAAAGTTGTCAGAATTTTTTATCTTTAGAACAAGCAGCAGAAAGGCTACAACGTATTTAAGGCAAAGAGGGAAAAATGGAATAAGCTGATCTTTCCAGACAGAGAAAACGATGAGTATTAATGTACAGTCATTTTAAACTTTGACCAGAGATAATTCCTCACAACATTTGCATTGTGTAGTTAAAAACTGGCAGTATTAATTAAAGCAAGAATTTCTCTTCCTTGGCTTTCTAAGCATAACTTCAAATTGTGTTGTAGCTTACTTTTACAAGTTTGGACCCGGGCAGAAATCTAGAACTTCAAGTTTAGCTCACTCTATACATTTAACTGAGGTGTGATTTAGAGGACCAAAGCTATCTTGCTAGCTTAGTTGATGTAGAGGCATGTAAGCACAGGGAGGGCAATTCAGAATACCTAAAGTAGGTGCATAGAGCACATTTTGTGAAAAAAAAAATCCCAGCATAATGTTAGGAGTAGGAAAAAAAAGCTTCTTTGACCTACTAGTCACCCTTGAGCACTCTTCTGTTCTGCATTCATTGCAATGTCTCTCTCTTCTAGTCAGTCACACTGGCTACATAATAGAAGAGTTCTTTTAGGACTTCTAATTTTTATTGTCATTGTGTTTGCACTGTTATGTTAATTAGATTAAACCAGACTCCCACTGAGACTGTAACAATGGTAAACATTGTAGTAATCTGTCAGCTCTCTCTGAAACTGCTTTTGATGGCTTTGTAAATGTGCTGCCCCAACAGGCCACACCACTGTTTAATGTAAATAATCGTTTTTGATCACACTTGCTCGCATATGTTGCAACAATCAATACAGAAAAATAAATTCATAATGACTGGCAACCTGAGGCGCATTATCAATCTTTACAATTAAGTAACCACGAAGAGGGTAATGGAAACAGAATAATTTTAAACATATATTAATACTGCCAGTTTTTAACTACACAATGCAAATGTTGTGAGGAATTATCTCTGGTCAAAGTTTAAAATGACTGTACATTAATACTCATCATTTTCTCTGTCTGGAAAGATCAGCTTGTTCCATTCTTCCCTCTTTACCTTAAATGCATTGTAGCCTTTCTGCTGCTTGTTCTAAAGATAGAAAATTCTGACAACTTTTAAAATAGGACCTCAGTTCTATGGGATTTCACTTCCAGGCAGTTAACTTCTAAATCCACATTCTGGCAGATTTCATCTGAGGAAAAAAGAACAATGCAAGAGGAAGTGCTGAACTGCATTTCTTACTGTATGAAGACATTCAGCCACAAGGTACTCCTCATTACCAGACTGTACTGAGAAGCAGGGCGGAATTCATAAATGCAGGTTCCACAAGTGATGTGGAAACGATTATAACAAATAGTTATGTACTTCTCACTGACCTTATGCCTCACTTAACTGAATCCAAAAGGTTTATGTCTTCTGTATGCAGCGTGCGTGCATCTGTGTGTGTGTGTGCATGTATGGACATACTTGCTGTGTTCATAAACCTGTATTACACATCTCTTTCTCCTCTTACTGCAAATTTGAACCAGATGTGTGAGGCTGTATGGAATAGGTGTAGGCTATTTTTCTCTGAGCTGTGTTCTTGCTGGTCATTTGGAAGGCAAAAATTTTCCAAATAGCAGAACCACAGACTTAAAAAGCAAGTAATGATATACAGCCAAGATCCCACTTTCCATCCCTTAGCCTGAAAATAATGAAAGAATAGTGGAGGTGGAACCCAAAAAGAGAAATTATTTCTTTTTAGACCTTTACCCTAATATAATGTCTGCCCCCAGCACCTATCAAAGTCCACCACAGATCCCTAATCCATAAGGCTGTTTAGAAAATTATCTGACAATTGTTATCTCTGTCTTCAGGTGTGGGAACTGATTCACAAACCTAAAGTGACTCCCTTAGGTTCACACAGTCAGCCTGCAGCACAAGTGGAAATTGGGCTGGACCTCCTTGGAAGAAACTCTCTATCTGCAAGACTCTACTTAGTATGTTGGACTGAAATCTGAGTGTGTGCAATATGCACTACCACCCCCAAATAAATTAGAGCTCAGACCTATGTGCCCCAAATTCAAGGGCTCCCTAGACTATAGCAGCAGAATTGTCTTTGGGTTAAGCAACTCTTGACATTTACGAGAAAACAGCTGTGTTATAAAGAAGTGGGCAGAAGTGCTTTGGTGAGTCACATGCTGACTTGGAACAAGAACACTGCTGGCATACACCTATTTTTCACAATTTCTTGATGTCGCTACTTGAGTTCAAATAATGGAAAAACAGAGGACTTAAAAGAAAATCTCTCATAGAATCACAGAATGGTTTGGGTTGGAAGGGACCTTAAAGATCATCCAGTTCTGATGCCCCTGCCATGGGCAGGGACTCTTTGAATTACATTTGAAACACATAGCTCAGAGACAGCCTTGCAAAATTTAACCTGCCTCTGAAAAGTGTGGCACAATCATCTGTTGAGCTTCTCCAGTTATGGAAAACAGCTCACACTCAATGATACAGTCCTATGGGCATTGCATGCTTTGACCAGCTACAAAACAAGGTAGTCTGTGCTATGAGAAATCCTTTAAAATAACATATAAAAAGAGGGAAGGAGTAGTCATTAATTTGCTACAACTGATGCTTAAGCCAGGGATGACTAAAACTGTATCCTGATTTTTTTTTCCCCAGGATTTTTTTCCCCTTCTCTTCTTCTTTTGCCTGCTTCTGTCTTTATCCTTGATTGTCTATTTAAAGATATACTCCTGTTCATCACTTTTTAAATAGTGGTGTAGAGATAAACAAAACAGGCCAAGACATCCTCATGCAAGACAGCCAGGATGGATGTGGCTTTGAGCAACCTGATCTGGTGGAAGGTGTCCCTGTCCACAGCAGAGAGGTTGGAACTAGATGAGCATTATGGTCCCTTCCAACCCAAACCATTCCATGACTCTATGATTATTTACTTCTTGCATTCTTTTCAGTGCAAGCCTAAACCTTCAGCAATTTCAGCAAAAGTGCTCTTGGTTGGGCCATTCACTGGCAGAAAAAAAAGTATCTATTTTTGCATAACAGAAAAAAAAATATCTATTTTTTGCAGGAAAAGAAGAATCTATATTTGATTGCATCTGTTTCACCTATTTGCAATGACAAACGTAACTAAATGATGTGTGCCCTCCATTAAAGAGATCTTTGCAGAAGCTATGAAGACGGAGCGAGATACTGCGTTCTACTACTGTTTGATGTGGAAAGCTCCTCAAGAGGGCACCAGATGGTAACCTGAAATCCCACCAGGCAGCTGCTGTGGAAAAGCCCAACTTCGGGCACCAAAAAGGACTGTTGTGGTTCAACCCCAGCCCACAATTAAGCCCCACGCAGCCACTTGCTTACTCCTAACTGGTGGGATGGGGAGAGAAGCGGAAGGGTGAAAGTGAAAAAATCTGTGGGTCGAGATAAAAACGGTTTA
The DNA here is from genome assembly GCF_017639655.2 of Falco naumanni. Lineage (NCBI taxonomy): Eukaryota > Metazoa > Chordata > Aves > Falconiformes > Falconidae > Falco > Falco naumanni. Next base: position 4,367,359 of record NC_054064.1, on the reverse strand, counting down.
ATAGGCCTCTAAAAGATTGTCATCGGTTAACCCCAGGTGGCAACTAACTACCATGCAGTGGTTGGCTCACCCACCACCCACCCCCCGCCTCCGCTCCAGCAGGATGGGGAGGAGAATTGGGGAAAAGGTAAAACACAAGGGTTGAGATAAGAACAATTCCATAATTGAGATAAAATAAAATTATGATGATGACGATAATAATAATAATAATGTCAAGGAGAGAGAAGGGGAGAGGAACACAATCCAAAGGGAAGGGAAAAAGCCCCAAGTAATGCACAACACAACTGCTCCCCACCTGCTGATCAATGCCCAGGCCCCAGCCAACTCCCCCCAGTTTCTATACTGAGTACGATGGTCTATGGTATGGAGCACCCCTACGGCTAGTTCGGGTCAGCCATCCCGGCCGTGTCCCCTCCCCATTTCTTGTGCCCCTTCAGCCCTCCCGCTGGCAGGGCCTGAGAAACTGAGAAGTCCTTGACATAGTGTAAACATGACCCACAACAAGTACAACACCAGTGTGCTATCAGCATTGTTCTCACACCACATCCGAAACACAGCACTGCACCAGCTAACTGAGAAGAAAATTAACTCTTATCCCAGCAGAAACCAGGACACTTGCACCTAATTAAAGATCAACAGCTGTATTAACCAACTACAAGTCAGGCCTTCAACACAGAAACATTCAGTGACAAAGCAAGTTCAGTTTCCATCTACACTCAGCTGCAAATTTGCTCCTTCTGCACCACATCCCAAGGAGAGCCTGTATGCAGGTATTGCTTCTACCTACAAACACTGCCCCATTGCTAATCTTACTGCCATGCTGTCTTGCATCACAAGCCTAAAATATTGCACATACCTAAAGTATTGCCTAGAGGTCTAGGATGAGAACAGCAATTGTTGAATTTATTTTCCAGGGCATAGAGCAATTTTTTTTCACCACAAATGAAAAGTTCATCAGTGCAAGAGACAGCTTTATTATGGGTTAGTCTCAGTCTGTAGAGCTATTCCCCCAAACACTACCACCTTCCATACTTCAAAGGCCTTTGACCTTGTCTTTGCAATGTGTATATATAGTTAATTTTTTTTTAAAAAAAAAAAAACTATTTCAAAACATTGTGTACAGAATTTCCCCTATGGGAAACCACATTAGATCGGTGTTAATCAGACTTGTTTCATTACTGCAGAGGACAGGATGTTGCAAACATGTCTGCTAAATCACAAATTAAAAAGTTGTAAAAATGGTTTTATCATGTCCCTATTCCTGTTGAAATAACCTCTGCTAGGCACTGGAGCTGGAGCATTCTAAATTATTCTTTGTCCCGAGATTTAATTAGATCCTTCTAAAATTATGTGCAAAATCTCCTCATTAATTTTCAGGAAACAAGAAGGTAAAAAACCTAAAAAATTACCTCTTTCCTCTCAATCCACTTATTATAATGCAAAAGGTAAATAAAGTAATAAAAAAGAAGTTACAGGAAAAACATGCATCTTGACACCTAGTCTGGATTCTGTCTTATTTACTGCCCCTTTTGCAGAGAAGTGTGACCACAGGAATAGCTTGTTTCACTAAAGCATTTCAAAAAGTCAACTTCTAGCAAATCTAACAAAGAAATGCTAGAAGTCTTTAAAGCAGATTTACAATGATTCATTTGTAATTATTTTGAAAAAGCTGCTTAATTGCAGAAGCCCCTGCATATCACACAAAACTAGCCTTGACCCCTAGCCGTGATACTAGTGGGATGCATGTTATGGGATGGCAGGACTCAGTCCCTCAAGAAGAGAAGAAAGGATTAAGAATCTTTACTGCACATAGCTACAAGGGAACAGAAGGTGGTCAGTGACAGTTCGCCAGTCACACACGTACTCTAATCTCCTTCAAAAGGGAACAAAAATGCTCAGTCAGAAAGTGAAGAGTACTCCCAGGCTAGCAGCAGTTACTACAGAAAGTGGAGTTCCGTTTCTGTTTCTAGACATATTCTTAATTAGAAGACTCATTTGACTTAGCATTCAAAAGGAGCAATTATTTTATTTCTTTTCTAGTTGCGTATAATGAGTTACCACTCTTTCGTCTTTATTTCCTGGCCCTGGATTTCTGGAAATGGAAGGGTATCCATTAGTTTATTTTCTGCAGCCTGAATTTCAAATATCCATTAGCTACACAGAAGAGGTCGTAATGCACAACATCCCAGAAGCACAAGGAAACCACATGTCTTTAGTGTGTTACTCTCATCCCTTGAAATAAACTGGACAAGAATAATATTCTGTTGTCAGAGATTAAATCACTAGTGAATTCAAGCCGAAAGTTCAGTGTACCCTGAAAATATGGCTTAGAGGGCAAGAAAGTAGGACCAGACAGCTGGCTTCACCTGTAGCGATCTACACCAGAATGTAAACCAGCAACAGTGAAGTCACAGCTATGTGAGGGTACCTGAATGGTTGTAAACACTGTCAAAAAACTGCTGCTTTGTGCAGATAAACAGCTTCTGTCTATTCAGTTGATTTTCTTTGGCAGCACATGCCAAGAAGAAACAATTATTACCTTTGTTTTTGTTGTGGCTAAATAATATGTTCAGATAAACTGATTAAATTCTCTTCACTTACCATACTAAAAGGATAAAGGAAATGCCTATAATAAAGTTCCCACCAAAAGAAAATACTTTTAACAAGCTAATTCCCTGATTAAATAATTACATTCTTTGCCTCTCTCTTCTACATCTGTTAATATATGGTCTTAAATATCAAATTCAGAATTAATACCAGCCATTAAGTGCATGCCACCTCACTCTGGAAGTCCAAATTAAGCCTGTCTTTACCAATGATACCTCTCATTATCCAGTTTTGTTAATTCAGTCAAATGTCTTGATGTGCCTTGAAGACATTTCATAAACTAAGGAGACAAGAAATGTCTACTCAAGGTATGAATATTCTGAAAACACTGTGTATTTTTAAGCACAAGTCCTAAAGCTATAGACTTTGTAAATATGTTTTCAGTCTAAGTGAGTTTGGGTCTTTGCCTTTTGAAATGTTTAGGAATCTGAATTTCATTTACTAACGTTTTTCATTTGTATAGCCATTTCTGTAATTCAGGGTTGAACTATTTTGAACTATCTTTAATTTTTTAAATTGGCGAAGTCCTTCATTCACTGCATGAAACTTCATTTTATGAAGCGGATAAAATTATCCTGCAGCTACTCCTGGAGTTCTTGGCTAGTTTTGACCTCTGTTTTCACTTTGCTGATATGATTACTTTCAGAACCACGCAGTTTAATGGTGTTAAGAAAACACTGCCTGGAAAATACTACATATGTCTGAATTACTCCCAGTTGCTGATACCACTGTATCACTGTTTTTCACCAGCTGTGGTTGTCTGATTGTTTGGCTTGTATCTACACTGTAATGCTTCATGCCCATACAACCACCAAAGCTATTAGACTATACTGCCAGTTAAGAGTTGAGATAATTTTTTGCCTACACTCTCTCATCTTTGCCACCTTATAAGCAATCTGCATCAGAGAACTTGGCCTGATACTGTTCCTATCAAAGCTGGTGAAAGATTCTATGCTCCAGCTTGCTCAAAATCTGTCACCGTTCTGCACACTGCTTAGGAAGCGCATTGCAGTCATGAGTTTATTAAGGCTATGTTAGGGTCAGAAACATCAACATTTTTAGGATACATTGGAGGGGAAAACATGTCTTTGACCTTCTTAAACAAGATCCACTATGTTACTATCTGCTCCCATCTCTGCTACTCCTAGCTCATTCAGGACTTACGAACTGCTATTTTTAGCAATATCTTTCCCTGCTGGGTCAGCATTGATCGTCCAAATGCTGACTACATACTGGTTTTCAGTAACTCTTTTGAAAGCAAAAACTGAATGGTGCAGCCTGAATACTGAAGATCCTCTAGTGTCTCATGCAAAACTTCTTTTCCAAAGGAATAAAGCTGATAAAATCCCCAATTTGTGCATTTTGATCTTTGAGTAACATGGATTCTGCTACAACTCTCATTTATTCACATTATCTTTGTGAGCAGTTAATAAGCCGTGACTTTCTCCTTCCCACTTACTTTTGCCTTCAAGTCTCAAAGTCACAGCCTTTTCAAAGTTATGCAGATACATATGCAGATATTATCTTACCTGATGTCCAGGAAACGAATACAGATGAGAAAAAGAACTGACTGTTTCTCACACACATTTAATTATTTTCATCACATAAACACACAGGCATCCAGAATGCACGACCTGCTACCGAAACAGATGATAAACCTATGTCTCCAGATGTTTATTACTGCTGAGCATAACCTACCACACCGTTCACAAGTATATCCAGAGTAATTCCTTGCACTTCAAGATGCCCATTTGAATGTTGCATAAAGGGACCTAACTTCTGCCTTGGCACGAAAGGTACCCTCTGTCACTGATTGCTTTGGGTCTAGTAAACGCAGCTACAGCCACAGAGCCCTACTTCAAACGTGATGCCTTCATGAAGGTGAACTATCACTTGATGGAAAGGCTGCCTTCACCATTCCTTTTTGCAGCTCTCTCATGATCCAGAAAAGGGCTTTTCCTCTGGATTGCCACTGGATGTTTTCAGCAGATTGTTACAGCTCTAGCAAGAGGAAGAGGTACATTGCAGTCATAGCCACGCTGCAGCCACCTCACATCATCTACCTGAGCTAGTGTTGGTTCAGAAGAACAATCTCAGTGTTCTTCTCAACACCGCCTTTCCTTCTGCCTTGCTTGTATATGATTTGATCCTGAGGAAGGCTGCTCTATGTACACACTTTGTAACCTCCAGGCAGAGTAAATGCCTCAGAAACATCTCTTGCTCTGTTTTTAGGCAGACAGCATGGGAAAAAAGATTGAGTATTTTACTAATGCTAGGACAGACCAGTCTCTCAGCCTACCTGGGACACAACCAATTACCCTACCTCATCTTACGAATCCACTGCCCATCTATTTTCCCCTTGCTATCATTTATTTATACACTCATCCTTCTTTACTGGAATGTACTGCAGCACAGTAATGCACCAACATGGACATCTCCTACCTTCTCCCACCTTTTGTATATTATTTAAAGGTCTCTGCTTCCAGACTTTTCAAATGGGAGTACTTTATTTTCCTTTTCCCTCCCTCTATATACAGGTTTCTAAGAGGCAGTGAATGGGCAACCTTCAATCACTTTAACAGGTAATAAATATTTTACCTGGAAGGAGGACACGGAAACAGCATATCTCTGTTCTTTACAATTACTTTGCTGCTGTAAGAAGCAGAAGAAATGTTTCCATTACACCAGGAATAGTGGAAACCACAAGCTGATGAAAGCTTTTTCAGCTACCATGCTGCATGGTTTTTCTACCTGCTGCAGAGAAAGCTGCAAAGAACAGAAGCGCTCACAAACACAAAGGTTTGAAATACAATATTATCCGTATCTCAGGCTTTCTTGTCTGCACTGTGAGTGCAGAATCACAAGAATGACGAGGTAACTCCAGCTGGAGGTGACCTCAGGAGGTTCCTGTCCAACGTCCTGCTCAGAGCAGGTCAGCTCTGGCGTCAAACCAGGTTGCTGAGAGCTTGAACCAGGTGGGTCTTGAAAACCTCCAAGAACGGAGATGGCACAACCTCACTGAATAAACTGTGCTGCTGTTTGAGTGTCCTCACGGAGGACAGGTTTTCCCTGCATTCAGTCCAAACCTCTCTTGTCTTAGTTTATTGTCGCCTCTCACCTTGCCCCCTTGCAACACAGAGAAAAGCCTGGCTCCCTGTTCTCAACAACCCCATAGGAAGGGGTTGGATGGTGTGGGGTCTCTGCCCCAGGCTGGGCAATCCCCACTCCCATGGCCTCTCCTCTCAGAGCGAGTGCTCCAGACCCAACCACCTTGGCGCCTCCCTGACCTTGCCCCAGTTTGCCCATGCCCTTCCCGTACTAGGAGCCAAAAACTGGACATGGTATCTGGATGTGATCTAAGACGTGCTGAGCAGAATAGACTCATCACCCCCTTGATCTCCTGGCCATGCCCCTGTTTGTGCCACCCAGGATGCTGGCCCCAGGGCCTTTGGTGTCCTGGCTCCTGCGCTGAGCAGGGTACCTGGCATGGAGCAGAACTGTGCATCTGCTCCACATTTTTCCCCTGAACAGGAAACCTTCTTTATGCTGATCTCTTGGCGGACTGACAGCCTGTGCTTGAAAAGTATTCAATGGCCTTTTTTTACATACTTAAAAGCAGCAAGAACACTACATTGCAGAGAAAATCCATAGGGCTACTATTAAATGGTAAATACAGGAAATATAAACCAAAATCAAATAACTATTCTTATAAATATGGTGAGCTAGACACCACCAGCACAACTTAACTGTGCTGAATTTCTTCTTGTATCTCTTGCAGCAAAATGTACTTAAAAATGTTTATAGGTTGTTAATTTACATGCCACTATAGTTTTGCATTTCACCAGATGCTTCCAACTCACCTTATACTCCATCCGCGTTTGGAGATTTGCCTTCCTCACAACTGCATGCTTTCATTTTGCAAGTCTTATTTTTCCAGCTTTCAATGACCTAATATTAATTTAGCTTTCTTCATCTCAAAAAAAAATGGTACCGGTGGTACATTAATGTAGGAACTTCTTCACTCACTGCAGCACTGCAGACAATTGAAGTGAAGCAATTTTCACCAAAGGACACTTTCTGGTACAGCAATAGCTTGACAGACGACATCTTCCTTTCCTCAGCACTGATGAACAGCTGAAACATTGGGAAAATTTCAGTCATAAATTCTGACTAGCGTCATTCTAAAGAGAGGAACTTATCAGAATCTCTTTTTCTGTTCTGTACCAGCTTTGAACTTTAACATTTAAAGAGCTCAACACAACCCACTTAAGAAAAATAATTCTTTTAAAAAACCTAATCAAGAACAAAAAAGGACTGTTAAATCCTGTCCCCACTTGACTCCCTCTGAGATTTAGCTGAGACATTTGATCACACTTAGAGAACAGAGATGTTATTGCTGACTACTCTATCAAGCTCTTGTGAGGATTTAATTATATAGGCTGCGGTGTAGGTCACAAGGAATATGGGGGAGTGAAAGCTACCACATAGTCATGTACAACCAGGAATAAACTGTCACGGGCTAGAATTTCTTAAAAATACGTCAAGTTTTGCAAAGAGGGAAAAAGTCCCAAAGCACGAGTTTGTTAATATTCCAATTATGAGAACATTAACTGTAAAACTCTAGGAAAACGGAAAACAGTCCATATTGAATTGCTTTAAATACTCTATCTTGAATAATCTTAAATGATGTTGCTGCATCATAAAGACTTAAGTATTAATTCAAATTTACGCTTCACAAGGTGCTCTGTTCACTTTTTACTTGCACCAGATTTAATTACACCAAGAGCACTGCTATGTTTTTGCTATAAAACAGTTAACGACAAGACCAGTAAAGGCACCGCTGAAGACCCAAAGCTCATAAACACCATCTAATTTAGGAAATAGTAAAACAGACACCAGAAGACAAATGGTTATGTCACATTACGAGCGTAGAGTGGACTGGAGACACTGGAAACCACGTGAAGTGCATTTTTGTATCTTACATACAAGCACACCGCATCCCACCTCGGTTCCCGACGCCTGTTTGAGGAGCGTGAGGACAGCGGGACGCCGTTAGTCGGGCCTGGTGCCGCGCTGAGGGTCCAACCCTGCCCGGGGGTCCGGCCTCGCCACTGGGCCACCGGCGCACGCGTGGCCCTCTCTTCGGGAAGGCGGCCAGAGCGAGGCCAGCAGGCGCCCCGCAGCTCCGCGGCCACCTTCGGGGACACGAGCCCGGCAAAGGCCAGCCACAGGCCACGCGCTTGGCCCGCTGGGCCCCGGGGCTGTGGCCCCGCTCTGGCGGGAAGACAGAACCTCAGCCCATCGCTTCAGCTGGCGACGGGCCGGCAGCGGCTGCTGGGGTCACTCCGGACTCCAGGCAGGGGCACGGCCGCCGCCATCCCGCCGCCCCGCTCCTCACGGCGGTACCCGCACCGCCGGCTCCCGGGCGGGCAGGGGGCTGCGGCAGGCTCAGCGCCGCGGCCCCCGTCCCCGCCTCGGCGGCGCCGCCGTGGAAAACATGAGATCGCAGCGATCGCCACCGCGGCTTTACCTCAGGGCGCGCACCCCTCCCCGCCGGCGACACCGCGGGCGGCTGGAGCCGCTCCGGGCCCGCGGCGCCGGCTCGGGGCAGGGGTGAGGGCTTAGCCCCGGCGGGGGCCGTGAACGGAGAGGGGCCGCGGGCTGAGGGGGAGGGCGGCGGCGGGCAGCCCCGCCGGGCTCGGTGCCGCATCGCCCGGCGCCGGCGCCGAGGAAGGGGAGCGGGAGCGCGGGCCGGGCGCTGCCCGGCGGCGGGGAGCAGGGGGCCGCGGCGGCGGTGCGGGGAGGCGGGGACAGGAGCGAGCGGCCCCCAGCCGCCGCCGCGCCCCGGCGGGGAGGGAGCGGGAGGAGGGCGCTGGGCGGCCCGGTCTCGGTAGCCCCATCCGCGCTCCCCCTGCCCAGCCCCGGCCATGAATATGTAACTCCCCTCTATTTCCCGAGCTCCATTGCGGAGCCTGCCGCTCGCCATATTGTGCTGCTGGGGCTGCGGCTGCACCGCCGGCAAGAGAGGGCGGCGAGAGGCAGCGGCGTAGCCCGGCGCGGCGGCCTGAGGCGGGAGCCCGGCGGGCGGTGAGCGCGGGGCCGGGGCGGTCGCGGTCGCTGCCGCTGGGTCTGTCCCCCTAGCGGGGCAGGGGAGGGTGCGGAGCCGCCGGCTGCGACAGGCTGCCCCGGAGGGGTGTCTGGTGCCGGCAGCGGTGCCCGACCCTGGCGCGGGGGAGGCGGAGGAGGGGCTGCGCCTCCGTGAGGTGGTTGTTATGGCGGGGCGGGGGTGTCCCGCAGCGGGCTGCCCCCCAGGTTTGGGGGGCTGCCCGGGAGCAGCCGCCGTCAGGCTCCGCCGCCCGGGCAGTGGCCGCGCAGGTGGGTGCGCTGCCCGCCCCGGCGTGTGGCGGCTCCGCTCGCTCGGAGCCCCCCGGCGGGTCCGGGCCGGGGCCGCTCGCCCCCCGCCTGCCGGCCACGCATGCAGGGGGCTGGGGGGCTGCGGCGGGGCCCTGGGACGAGCTCCGACCCCTTCTGCTGCCCCTCAACCCGGCGTCTTCGGCGGTGCTGCAGGGCCGCGGGGAGCCCCGCAGCCTCAGCCCTCCCCGGGGGCCGGCGTGTGGCCGCCAGACCCGGCGGTGCGGGAATATATGTGTGTATATATAGATATATATATGTGGGAGGGGGCAGTGTGTGCACATGCACGCGCTGGAAGCTGCAGGGAGAGGTACCATGCACAGCTGCCTGTCACAGCCGCATACCTAACACCAGCCCGGGGAGCGAGGCATTGCCCAGTGCCTTACTTGGGAAGGGAGAGCCGCAGAAGAGAATCACGAGCCGTTATTCTCGATTCTGTAAATTGCCGCTGACTAAAATACAGTATTTGGTGTGATTTATTGCTCTGCGTTCCCAGTCTTTTGTTTCTCTTAAAGCCCGTGTGCATCACTGTGCTGAACAGTGTTCGCAAGGCGTGATGCTGGTAAACTGGTACTGGGAACGACCTGGCTGCTCTTGTGAAAATGTCATCGCTTCCAGCAGGGCATCAGGTGGAGAAAAACACTGTGTCGGGAGCTGTCGATGTGTCTCATCCCTTCACACTCGCTCTCACTCCTTCTGATGTGAATTTAGCACCTGTTTCTTGCCAACTTTTATACTCTGTGGTAGCTAGCTCTTCAAAATCCTTTGCCTTCCTGGGACCCGCCCCATGGCATATTCTGTATATGAAATGAACACTGAGCAACATTCTGCTTCTTGGGATTTTTGTTAAGCTGTTTGTCAGACCATCTTCTATGGAAAAATAATTGGATCAAGTGCCTAAATCCATAGAAATCCAGAGGACAGCTAGTGATTTCCAGTATGATAAATTGTAATCCAGTCCTGTTTGGAAGTGGTTGTAGCTCTCTGTAATAACTATGCATTGCACACAGGCTTTTAAGGATTAAAGGAAACTGCTTGCATTTGAAAAAAAAACTGTGACTGGTGTGCAGGGGTAATTATTTTTGCTTGGGGAAAATTCTTTAATCAAATATGCCAGTCATTCAGTGACAAAGACTCAATTTGTCATAGGAGTTCCCTGCAGAGGTACTCTCATTTGTATTCATCTGTGTTTTCATTAAAAACTTCTGTAATGAGATAATTTGACTTTTTAATACATCATGTCAAGCTCAGAGCTGGCATTCAACTTGTCAGCTAAGACAGGGGCGCTCACTTTGAAAGCAGTGGATATCGATAAGCAGTGTGTTTTGCATTAAAAGATACACTTGTTTGAAGGATTAGCTTTGTCAGTTTGGAGATGGGAGGAATTTTCACTGGACAGATGTTAGCATGAGCTGCAGTGTCAGGCAGCAAGCTTTGTGGCTGGATCTGGCGCCGTTACAATACACTTCAGTGATGACAAGTTTAAAACATCTTTAGACCTCATTGACCCTGTGAATTGTATTTACAGTGTTTAATAAATACCTTATTTCTGCATTCAACTTCATAATAATAGCGAGACACAGATTTTGCATTGGAGGAGTTTAACTTCTTCAGTGGGTAAAATTTTGACCTTTTGCTTCCAAGCTTTGAAGCACCAGCCCTGCTGTAGCTGCCAAGAAAAGCACTGCCTGTCGTGTCTTAGTTGAAATAGTACACGAGCGCTAGTGAAATAAATTGCATGGGTCTCCCTTTATCAATGACGCTGTGTTTTAAGAACGATGTATGTTGAGTATAAAGACTTGGTTGGGCATCTTGGTTGATGAGAGCAGAATTCTGACATTTTCAGGGCTGTGTTATTGTTAAATAGAAATATGATTGGTGCTTATAGGAAAGGCATCAGTCTTATATGGGAAATAGATGTTGGGATTGTGAATTTCTTCAGCTTTGAATGTTTTTTTCCCTTGCTTGACAAAAAGAATGCAATGCAGGGGCAAGGGGAAGGTGGGGGAAAAAGGAGTTTCAAAAAATGAGACGTAAGTTTGCAACTGCTCAGTTGTATTTTTTTTAAAAGGAGCACTGGGTCTGCTCTTACTGAAGCACCAGTTCAAAGAACATGTATGAAGTATCAGAGTAAAGGGATTCCTTCCACTTCTTTTTTTTTTTTTTGCCTAAATACCCTTTACCTATTTTTTACTGAGGAGATCAGTTTATTAATGATGCAGGAAGGAGAGAGATTGGAGAAGGGATGTTGTTGAGCCCCAGCTTGGTTCTGCTTGTTGATGAAAATAACTGGCCTTTGAAGCTGACCTTAAATTCTTAATTTTCTGAGGAATGAGCAGCGTTCAGTATTATGGAGCTGTTTAGACTTGTTGCAGTGGAGAAATACTTTAGGAATTATCCCTGTCTGCCCGCTCCCCGCTTCTGGATGTGGAGCTTTCTTGCAAACAGCTGGGAGTTAGCAGTAGTATTCAGCTAACTAATTAAAAACCTAATCCATTCTTTACTCTTCACTACTCGGGGATAACATTAAACAATTTTGTATGATTACTGGGTTTAAACTGCGTAAGTACTGCTCCTGTAGTACTGTTTACAAAATGTACAGTTTTATTTGAGAGAGTTCTTAAAACACAATTTATTCTTAGCTGTCACCCAGCTTTAGATGAAAGCTGTCTGGCTGCCAAATTAACAATTTTGTTTCTATATGTTTATGTCCTGAACCCAGGACATAATAGCTATTAAGTCAATCATACATAAGATGACTTGAGTCTTTCTTTTTGTCTCTACAGGTGTTGCGGGGGAGTTTATTTTCTGTTTATTAATAACCAAGCCATCTTTTGTTCTCATTAAGAGAATAAAAAATGACATCACTATTGGTTGTGGCTAGCTAGCTTCACTGTGATAACTAGGTGAGACATTTTTGTGACTATTTAACATACCTCTGGAAAAACTGAAGACCAAACATATATCTTGATCTGACGTTCTCAGAATTTCTCCCACAATATAAACTCATGAAAATATTACTGCTTACTGCCATTTATATTAATAAATGTGATGGATAGTAAGTATGTTGTATGCTGAAGAGAAGGATAATGAAGTGGCTCACTTGACGTGATCCCAGTAGCCCCGGGGAGAGCAGTATACCTGAATTGCAGTATATTTGGCTTCAGCTTCTACAATGTTTCCTAAAATTTGTTTAGGAGCATCTTGGATCCTGTAGCACTGTAACAAAGCAGCCAAAGCAGTAGTCCAAGAAGCTGATGAGCAGGCTTTTATGTTTTCTGCTGGTGGAATGCAAAATAACAAACACACGTTGGGTTCCCAATGGAAGTGAAAGCAGATCTGTGCTGGCTCCTCAAGCATTGCGGTTCAGGGTCTATTGTGATCATTTCTATGTGCCTTCAGTTTTAGACTGTCTTGGCAAGCTGGGCTCAGGAGGGGCATCTGTGGGTGGGAAGAGCCACCGCAGGGCAGGGAGCAGGAGGTGCAGCCCTGAAGAGTATTCTAACAGATTAAATATGGAAGTAATGTATCCGTTCTGTAGCTCCTGTTTGTTAACATCGTGGTAAAGTTATCTTCGTGTTTGCAGTCAAAGTACAGGTTTTTGATGTTGGTGGTGCCTAACACCACAGCTGCCAGGAGGGAACCTGGAAGCCTTGACTACACTTACCTCTGACAGGAGTTTGGTTTTGTTGTTTTTGATCTGAGTGAGCATTGTGTTGTATTAAAACTGCAAAGTCCTGAAGGTGAAATTGAATCAGTGTGTTTCATTATCACCACCAAAAGCAGGTTGAGCTGTCAGGCAAAAACCAGCTGTGGGTTGTTGTTTTTTGGGGTTTTTTTTTTTTGGTTTGGTTTGGTTTTTCCCTTGGTGTAACTGTAGCCGTAGAAGTGATTTCTGCCAGCAGTCACCAGTCAAGGACTGCGTTTCTCCACGTTTGCAGTGTAAAAACTAAAAGTAGAAGACCTGTCTTCCAGAGACCTAACCTTTGCTGCTGAGCTGTTAATGGCATTTGTGGGCATGGGAAAGATCATTTGAATTGTAGTGCAAGTACTTTCATAGGATTTCTATTAAAATGTATGGCAAACTGAAAGGTTAACAACAGGGTTACTGAAGTGATCAAATTTAAGCTTGTTGATTGGAGTGGTCAATTCTTGCTTTCAGCAGCTGTTACTTCAGGGAGAGGGCAAGGAATTGGCTAGCCTCGAAAAATGTGCCAGAAGTGCTGTGAGGGTAAGAAAGTACTGTAGAAACAAAAGCACTGGTTCCCAAGCATAATTCTGTGGGGAGGGGGTGCGCTGCACAGTAGCAGGGTACATGGTGTTCTGATACAGTCACACCCGTGTAAATGCAGTCTTTTACTGCGTACTGTGAGGTCCAGTGCACTATAAACATGCTACTAGAGAATGAATTTTAAAAAGGAAAAAAAAATATTGTTTGATTAAGAATATCCTAAGGCAACGTGTATCATTCCTGGCCTGTTTGTATGTATTTAGTTGCTGTGACAGATTCAACTTTTCTGGTGTTTGAAGGTTTACTTTTGTTTGCTCCCAAAAGTTTTTAATCCTTTATCCTTCCTGCTCTGATCTGATACAGCACTGAAATGAATTTTAGGCAGGGTTTTAGAAAGGCATTTTTGCTTTTCTCCTTCACAGTTGGTTATTAATTCTGAAATCTAAGGTTGAAAGAGCTTAAGAACTTCATTTTTTAAAACTCACTTATACACACAGTATAAGTAGCATGCTTCATAAAACGAGAAACACTGCATAAAATTTAACAACTAACAGAGAAAATAGCAATTGTGCTCACTCTGTCAGAGTGTCAGAGTTCTGCTTAATATTGTTCCTTCACAGGGCTAAATTATGGCTTGGTGATAGCTGTTTTCCTTTTCATGTGAACTGTTGGTGCAGGTCTTTGGCACGTTTGAGGTCAACTGCTTGCCTGATCTATTGACCCACATCAAGAGTGAAAAGGTACTGTTCCTGTAACAGATTCGTTTTGGCTGCTGGCAGAAGGCATTAATGTTTTATCGTATTTTAGCACTCACTTTTCACGAGGTATAGATGGTGTGAAAGGGTAAGTACCAGAATTTTTTAGCTTTAATAATTAAAATAATCTTACTACCTGTTGCATTAGAACAGTGGGCAATGTTTGCTTTTTTTTTTTTTTGGTGTTACCAAAACCTGAAGAGTTTTCTACTTAATCCCTCTGAGATTAAAAAAAACCCACAACCTAAGCTTTTTGATTTATAAATAGCCTGGTTTTGAAATGTGATGAGTTTGAGCATTTGTAGGTATGACAGCTAGAGGGAGGTGGATGAATTCCGGACTACCTGGAGGCAGCTAACATGATATAGAGGGAGTTCTTTGGCAACAGTATGATAATTTTATGTATTCCAGTTTTTGTAGCTGAAGAGATGCCCAGGAGGGTATGATACAAAACCATAAATAAGATGTTGAACGCTAAGGACTGAGATTATTGACAGTAATGGAGCGATCCAGGAGGCAGTGTGAAAAGGCTATTGATGCTCATTGCATGGAATATAGAACTCGTATAGAATAAACTCAGATTTGAGCATCAACTACGTAAGAGCAATGTACTTGAACATACAGTGCTGATATGCTGTTACACTTCACTGCTATAAATATACAGAGAAGCACCAATTTAAAATCAATTACTATTGTTACATCCAATACATGACTGTTCTTAACACTGTGATTAAACACACTTGAGTATGATCAGAAGTTTAATTTGGTAGGGGTTTTTTTCAATTCCTTAATGCTCTTAACTTCTAAAATGGGAGGATTTTCCCTCTTCGGTCACTTGTATTAACATTAGATTCATTAAATTGTTCCATAGATGTACATATGTATAGCAGATGGTTTGCATGAGGCCACAGCACAAAGGTTTCTAAAGGCCAGGATGAGCAGCTTGACGGCCAGATTGGAAATGCTGCCATACTCCCTGGATCAATTCATTTCAGGTCCAGTAAATTGTGAATGGCAATTAACCGCATAAAAAGATCCTATGTCTTAAGGCACCAGGCAAAAGCTTTCTTCTTGAGGAAAATAAATACAGTGAAGAAACTGTAAAAGACCATGTGCTAGCAAAAGCTAGTGGGTTTCAGAAATGCCAGTGTTATTTTCTTTCCCCTCTGTTGGATGTCATCTGTCTGGTAGCCTACTGGATGTTTGATAGTCACAGCATTAGGTGTCGTTACTTCATGTTCGAGAGAGGGTTGGGGTTTTTGTGTGTGTTGAAGAGAAATGCCGGTTAAGCTTATGGGGCAGGTTGTGGGAAAATGGGGAGTTCGGGACTAGTTGTCAGGAAAATGAAAAACTCAGAACCAGTGTGATTGAGAGGGACAGTCATGGTGGGAAAATGTCTGTAGTGTTACCGACTGTTGAGGCAGTTGAACTGCGCCGATGCCTCAGATTTCTTTGCATTCCTCAGTTTTATTGGCTGCTTTGGGACATTTTTGAGGTTGTGGTCTTGAATTAATTTTGCAGCCTACACGCCCCCCACACCTGGTAGTGCTCTAGGGCAGAAATGAGGTTGTCTCTCTTTACTAACTGCTGTTCATAGACTGACAAAAAATGAATTTTTCAGTTTGACCATCTGAAAATGCAGAGCTTTATAATATTTGCTTTGGGAATAAATGCAGTTTCCCTAATTCTCATGTACTTCCAGTGCTGAGTGCCATCAAATAACTTCTCATGTAGTCACGTCCCTTCCAGATGAAAAGCTTTGTTATTGAAAGTAATGGGATAACAGGAAAAAATATTGATCTTTCTAGGGTGACCTTTACAGTGGATTTCAGTAAGCTTCACACTTTTAGAAATCTAGACTCAGTTTTAAGTGGAAAATGAGAGAATCTGACAAACAGTCTTAAAGATCATATGCTTCCAAGCAGCCTGTAGAAATGCATACTTGAAACTTGTAATACGCATTCTGGTGACACAATACTACTAAGAAAAGGAGAATATGTTATTTTTTCATACAGAACAGGCTGTATTTGTATTTTAAATGTAGAACTTGGCACAACCTTGAGTGTGGGGAACATCTGGCATTCATGTATGTACAAATAGTTCTGGTTTTATTATAGTTAAATTGTTTTCTCAGCCATAGTGGGGCTATATTGATATAATAGATCAAAACATTTGAATGTTAATCTCTTCATTTACTTTTGTCCCTGCCCATGGCAGGGGTGTTGGAGCTAGATGATCTTTAATTTCCCTTCCAACCCAAACTATTCTATGGTTCTGTAAATAAAGTAGGAAAATAGGATGGCAGAGAACCAGAAGCAAACATTGTTAATTGTCAGATTGGTTATCACATTGTGTTGATTTCTCAGTGTGCATGGTGCTATCCTTCAAGTGTAACTGAAATTGGAATGACTTAAAGTAGTGAAAGGGTAGTCCTGCTTTAGGTTGTTTAATCACATTAAACATCGACCGTAACATGCACCACAGTCATATGGCCTGCATTAATACACATTATTATTTACAGTAACGTAGCCTCAGGCTAGTCCCAGCCATTCTTTATTTTCATACATTTTTATTCAGACTTAGTTTCTGTTTATTTTTTTAGCTCAAAACCAGGTTTCCAGGTTTGCTCTGTAAGAATGAAATACCGAACCCCTTCAGAATAGATCTAGGGAAAAAAGACAGAGGATTAACTGTATGAGTGCCTATGGCTAATGGCTATAATGCCTGCCTTCTTCACACAGTGGAAAATGTGGTCTTTGTACCCTTGTGCAGTTGTCCAGGGAAAAGTGTAAGGGCAGCAGCTGAGTCTGCGTTGGAGGCAGACGGGTTTCTGTCTGGGTTGACGTGAGTTTTGCTTTTGCAGTAGGTTTGGAGGGACATGGAGGAGCGGAGGCTTCCTGCAGCGCCTGGGAGGCTTTGGGTGGTTGCAGGGGGACAGAAGGGTGACATTGCCTTTCCTTGGGGCGTTTGGGAAGGAGCTGGAGGAGGACTGTGCTGGCATTTGTGAGGATGTGGGGGGGGGGGGGGAGTGAAGGTTGTGATTAGGGTTGTAATGATGCGGGTGGTTTTAAACACGCACCGTCAAAGCCCAGTTCAGGATCCGAGGGTGATGCCCTGGGAAGAGTCTGATTCTTATTTCTCAGCAACACTGTTGCCCCGGGAGCTGCTGGTGTGCTGATTTTGTGTCTTTCATGGAGCATGTAACAACAAGCTCGAGCAAGGTTTCTTGCTCCTTGTTTGTTTGTTGGGGTTATTTTTTTTGTTGTTTTTTTGTTTGTTTGTTTTTTTCTCTAGTTCAGTGTTTCTGTCTCACAAATACAGTCCAAGGACATGTTTGTTTGCAAGCTGATATATTGTAAGGGTGGAAAGCATGGTGTGAATATTTTTTATCTGTTATCAGATTTGACTTCTGGAGCATGTAATTGCTGTTTGAAGTTTCAGCTTCATAGCTTCTATTAATTTGGCGTCTTTAATAGTCTTTTAATTGGCTTTGATTGTGCTTTGCAGATGATAGACTTCTAGTTAGTGTGTACAAAAGTATTTTAAACACTGGCTTTGTGTAAGTGTAGCTAACCCCTCATATTTAAATGTAGTAGGCATTTACAAAGGAGTTCACTGACAGTACTGCAGAGCATTAACTGACAGTGTTTGGTAATAATTTTGAAATTAGCCCATGAATGTACTTCTAGGTGTTCTGTGATAGTAACTGAAACTATTGCCTTGATAACATTTATTTTGTAATCTGTATCTGACCCTCATAAGTTTGCAGATTGACTAATCCGTCACCAATTACAGCTCTATTCTAACAGCTACAAATGTTAAATTTGGGCAGATCCCTTCAGCTCTCAAGAGACCCACTTTTCAGTAGGTCGTCTAAACCCAAAGCATTTTTGCTTGCTGTTGGTCTATTTAAATGTGGGTACAGGAGAAAGTGGATTCTCAAAAAACATGTAGTGTTTTGGGGCTTATTTGTTAATTTTCCAATTTATACAAAAATACCTGGTTGTGAATTTTACTGCTGGTTCCACAAGTTCTTAGAAGATATCGAAGGAAAATGTTCTTTTTCTTAAATATGCGGTTATATCATGTGTTTACAGAAGAAACTCCCAATTTAGGCAGACCTAATGGATATTTTCTATAACATACTCGGTATCTGAAGTTCTAATTCCATTGTTGCTGTTTTCATACAGTTCAAACAAATGGATTCTACTTTGTATAAAGCTAGTGGTCACTGTAGTCCCTTCTGATGTTTCTTTTGGGGGTAAGGAGGATGTTTGTGTGGTCATAGTCAGCTACATAGACTGTAAAAGGTGTGTGGAGTAGAAGGTCATGTTCAGGTTTCTTCAGCTTTTTATTATGGCAGCGGTTTATTGGTTGATTACTGTTAGTTGCCATCGGCTTTTCTTGGCTGTTTCACTTTCTATACAGCAAAACTAAGTAAAAATGTTTCCGATCATGAGATAAACCCATAATTAGAATAACTGGGGTTGGAAGAGACCTCCAGAGATCATCTAATACAACTTCCTGGTAAAAGCAGGGCCAATTAAATCAGGTTGTTCATGGCCACGTCCAGTGGAGTGTGCCTGTCTCCGAGCGTGGACATCCCACAACCTGTCTGGAGAGACTTTTTATTAGTGTTTTGCTGTAGCTTTATGCTTCCAGTACAGAATTAGTTTCTCGTGTGAATTGTACTGATCAATGCTTACTCTGTCCGTGTGCCTTTTGTCATGGCAAATAGGTTCTCATTTTTGGTTTTGGTAGGTTATGTACTTGTTGCTTTATGTCTGGCTCATGGTATGAGTCTACAGCACAAGCTCCTAAAGATTTTAAATGGGCTTTAATGACTGTAAGAGATAATGATGGATACCAAACCATATCGTATCTCTTAGCTGTCTTCAGGACTGACAACTTGAGCCTTCCATGTTGGAGATGAGCTGCACTACAGAGGCACTGTGTTTTGATTGCAACTCTGAACGTGAATCAATGAGCTTGAATTTGTTGCTAGCGTAGATCATGACTGATTGTGTCAGAAGATGATTGTACACGTGGCAAACGTAATATTGGATTCAACTTGCAAATAGAAAGAAGTGAAGATCTTCCCAGTAAGGGATGTTGTGACATTGAACTTGATATTGGGAGGACAAGGACTGATAGCTAATGAACTAAAAACACTTGAGCAAGACATTCCTCTCTCAAGTTTATCCCCTTTTGAGATCAGTATGTAATTGTAGTGAGCGCAATATAAACTTGCAGAGAGGCTGTTTGAGGAGTGGTGACGATACAAGTCAACAGGCAGGAGAGGAAGGGGAGGCATGGACAAACGCGGTGACATACTTGTTCAGGATCATCGACCAGTTAATTTCAGAGCTGGGAACAAAATGAGCTCCAGGCCAGAACCTGATTCGGCTGTCTCCCAGGGATTTTGACATCTAGGGAAGAAAAAAAATAACTTCAGAAAAGAGTGAATACTAAAAGTACTAGATTGTAATCTAGTACTAGTTGTCCTAGATTGCTTAACATCCAGTTGTAATCTGAGCTGCTAGTGAACTGCAGTGAAGATTAATCCCTTCAAATAGTGTCTGTCTATTCAGAACTGTATGGGGTTTGTTGGTTGGTTGGTTTTTTTTTTTCCCAAATTGAGCTCTTAGGCAGAAAGTAAAAGCAGAAAAAAAAAAATCAGAGTGCTTTAACTGAACAAATTGAAATGAATGACTGAATTGAATACTTTGTCAAAATACGCAATTTGTCCTTAATGCTAGTGACAATATCAGAGAGAGTAAAACGTAAAACTCTAATCCTGTTAAGCTTCCAAGTAGCTGCACTATGATACCTGTTTTTACAAGAACTAATCCTTTGGAAAAAAAAATGGGAATGGTTGAAGGTGCTGTTGAACTTGGCATACCAAATAGAAGCCTAACTCTCTTACTGTTTTAAGTCTAAATATTTACCTTTAAAACTTCGAACAAAAATCACTTTCTAAGGATTTAATACTGTGTAGAAATGTGTGTATTATTTTTTTTAAAGAGCCTGGTGCAATTTTTTTCCCTCAAAAGTGTTTTTTCATGGAAGTATTGGGAGATCAGTAGGCGAGTGTGAGTTAAAAGGCAGCTGGTGTGGCTGTGGCCACACCTGAGCTGTGTTTGTGGGTTAGCTGTTCCAGCTGCTTGGTACTATTCCACCGTTTCTGTGATCTCAAGGTATTCTGACACAACCACACATGCAGTTGCGCTTTAGCCATTGCCTGGGCTACAGTAGGCACTGCAAAGTGTTTTGGAGAATAACTCCGGTTGTGTGGGATCTCTGGTGTCCAGTAGAAAGTCCCCTGCTCCCTGGTTAAAGCAGAACCGCTATCAAGTTAAGTTCCAAGCTAGAGCTAAGGAAATCTTGAATTTTCACAAATGACAAATTTTGAGAAATAAGATTAAGGAGTGATTATACATTGGTGAATCTAAGGGTGGTACATCTCTGAAAGGGTAAAGTAGGGCAGCGCAGGAGCAGTGATGCGGCTGCTGAGCTTCTCTTTTGCTTTGTAGCCAGTACAGCCTGCCTGCCTGCAGCGCTTGACTGTTCCGAGGTGTATTTGCTGCCAGTTGGATTTTATTTTTACTGGATGGTTTCGGGAATGGGATACCCAAATACCCAGTCTACTGTGACTCACAGCTACATTTGAGCAAATAAGTGTCTTTCAGTTATAAGAGCTTGTAAAGTGGATGTGGTGTGTGACAAGTGTGGATGTTGCTCTGCTGGAGTTTTGCTCTAAGCGTGCTGGAAGGACGCTCCAGCATAAATTCCCCGGTCACTAAGCAGGCAGGAGGTCAGAAAGGGGCCTTTTCTGATGGAGTCCTTCATAGTGCGATTTTTTTCCTATAACTGTCTGCCTGTTCTCCAGGAACAAGACTTATTTTGTTGTAATGTTTTTAGGCCCCAGCCATTTGTCTTCAAATTTGTTTTGGAAAATAGTCTACAGATGGATGAGCACAAAGAACGAGCTTGCATAAGCCCTGTTTTCCAAGGAAATCAGGCTTAAATAGCAAGGCTTTCAAATGAAGTGATGCGATGCTTTTTACTGAAGCCGGCAGACTCATCTCACAGCTCTAGTTAGGGAGCTATTCAACTTGGGGACAAAGTTTGGTTTTCTAAAAGTCGATCAAAAGTTTCCAAAGCGCTTTAAGAACAGCACAGGTGTATCTTGTTTTCTTTTGGTTTTGATGCTCTGGCAATGTGGAGAACTGAGAAACATCCTGGGTACAAAGGAATAAAATTCTACGTGTTCTGATAACCTTCAGCCATCTCCCTGTTTAATCTTCTGGTTTTCTTCTGTAAAAGACACAAAGCAACTAGGTAAGTTTTATGACTAAATGCTAAATGTTAGCTTGTTTCCCTCTTTTTGTATGCTTTTTGGAACTGGGGAATGACAAGGAAGCAAACCTGAAAAGATTCATAACGTCTCTGGTTCTCAGATTTGTCATATGTTCTTCTGGTTATATCAGGTGGCTCTTGCTTTGATAATGACAGATGTGCGCACTCTGTAATTACAAAGTTTGTGCTGGAGTTTTACTGTGCTTGAGGACCGAGTTGGTCTGAAGGACTGCAGGTGTCCCTGTTGGTTAGGGGGGGGGTTTTGTTTGTTTTTTTTTTTTTAATGGCTGGCAGGAGTAGCCCTCTGGCTATAGCATAATTCACAACAACTAGTACTTGTTAGTGGCTCTGGGAGAAAGATGTTTGATCTACCTGCAGGAATGTGGCTTCTCCCCTTCATACCGCCCTGTCATCATTTGACTGGTTGCTTTCCTTTTATATCCAGAGGGTATAAACAAGGCATAAAGGTAAAAAAATGATAGAAAGTATAAAGTCATGATATGTTGAAGTTTTTTGCAAAAACTTAATGATGAAAGGCTCACAGGGGTATCTGACTTCACATTGCTCCTAATGCTGGCACATGTAACCTATGAAGAGATCCCATTGTCTTTGTTTATAAAGTGGAAAAGATCTGAAATGTTGAATATGTATTAATATGTTTCAGTAGGTTTGAATTGACCATGTTTCCAGCGTTCCTCAGATTTTGACTTCACATGTACCAGGGGCAGAGGAGGTGTTTGCTAGTGATAAAGCGCACTCTGTGGATCTCTCCAGCTTTCCGCTAGCTTTAAGGCCAGTATTTTTCCTCTTAAAATCTGAGACTGCTATCACTGCAGACCTTAGGGTGAGAATAAAGCACTCAGCATCTTGGATTAGAAGCCATTAAAATAAAGATGGTCAATTATTTATCATGACACTTGTACCCTGTCTTCTGCAGTGTAGCCTCAGGCCTGTAGGGAAGGTTGCAAAATAAATGATAGTGTTAAGACACTTGTTCTCCAGATTAATAGGTTTGCTGACAGTCTGGCATCTGGAGAGCTGCTGTTCTGTGTCAGCAGGTGTAAGCGTGCAAGTTTGGGCAAGATACTGCTTGTGCTTGCGATGATCTCTTTACCTGGGGCCGCTTTGATGGGCTCTTTACTGTGATGGAGTTGCATCATGTTGGGAGCCGGGTTCTCTTTTAAGAGAGGCTGGATTTACTGGGGTTTAGTTGTCTTAATCTGCTGCAGTCTGACTGAATGCTTCAGCAGATTTTTGGGGAAGGGTGTGAATGATTAGCAGCTGTGTGAGTTTCTTCCAGTAGCTGAAATGATAGTTAAATGTGTCAGCTTTAAAAGCACTCAAGAGTAGTATCCAGTGCAGACACAGAATAATAATGTTGGGTCTCTGTCGGAACAACCCAGTGGCACCAACGCATAACAAAAGTCCTCACCCTGGAGGACTTGACTTCCCAGAATTACCTTAAATGATAGGGGAGATTAGAACACAGAAATACTATTTCCTTTCTTTGCCACTAGTATGCTTCTCAACATTGCTTCTCTGCTGAGATGTGTCACTTAACACCATCATTAAATTCATACCTCTGAATAATTTAAATGAAATACCTGGAATTCTGACAGGACAGTGCAATGCTTGGCCAGACTGGGAGCTGGCAGCCTGCAGCAGGGTTGTGGTGGCATGTCACTCTTCATGGGGAGGTGAGGTCCTAACTGGACATCTTACTTTCCTGATCCACACAGAGAAACATGTCTCTTGTGACAAGTAAACTGTATTTTTAGGGCACAATATTTGTATAGTAAAAATTGGAGTTGACAGTCCGTCATCTCCTAATTATTTCTTTTGATGCCTCTTCAGATGCTTATTACTTATTAGACGTAATAGTGGACGTGGCTACTTTATGTCAGGCTTCCACCACCACCTTTTTTGGTAAAGTAAGAAAACTAATTTCTGTGCTTGGGTGAAAGTAGATATAATAATCTTTGCTGCACTGCTTCTCTTGCTTTTCCCTCCACAATTAATTAAAGCTTATAAAGTAACCTTGTTCTCCAGAGAGGTTGACCCTTTCATGTAGAGCTTGATGAATCAAAAACTGGATTATAATGTAACTGGTAGATGGCAATAGGATCTGCATTTGGCTGCCGATTTCAAGGGTCTGAAATACAAACCTAGATTTAAAAAAATTAAAGTGATAAAAAAGGAAGAAAGTGCTTCTGCTTTTCCCACCTAGTAGAAATGTCTGCAACTGCAATCTTGCCTCTTACATAGTTCCATTCATTTTTTTAAACATACCCCACAGTCTGAGATAAGTTTTCCTTCTTCTTAACGCAGGTAGTTTTTGAGAGATGGGGAAGATTGCCCCTTCTTCCCCAGTGAGAAAACATTTTCTGTTCAGAAACATCATTTTCTTCTATCATTTTGACCCAACTTTCTTTCACATCAATGGTGACCATGTGTGGTCGTTTTGCCTCATCTCATATGATAATCCCAGAATTTGGATGGGAAAGCATGATGGTTTCTCTGTGTTGTTTTTGTGTGTGTGTGTGTGTTTTTTAATGAAAAGGTGATGTGTGCCTTTGCCTGTAAGCAAATTCTGCAGCAGTGGTTGTGGAGTGTATCAGTCATCTGTTGATGCGGTTAGTTCTAGCTCTGTCCATTTCCAGGAATGCCTGTCTACCACTACTGATTAAAAAAAAAAAAAGAAAATGGAGAACCCCCTAGTAATGTGTGTATGATTTGGGTTTCTGAAACTTAAAAACTTCTGACTTTGTCCCCCAAGTCATTGCAAATGAGGTGCACATCTGCTGAAGCCCAGCAGGACTCACAGAAAAACTGAACCTCTTGGTTGAAATGACCCAGCAACAATCTTCCAGCGTTCTCTTAACTTTTGCTAACCCCTAGCGATGCATTTTCAGGAGGAAAAAGGAAGGCATTATAGTGAGCTTCCAGTGAACGTGTTTAGCTGGTTTTCTGTGTGTGTGTACAATTTGGACCTTCCACTTGGTTAGGAAGTAGACTGTACTTGACCCGTATGCACGTTTGTAAGTGGATGTTTTATGGATGTTTTCCGCATCAGGTGGCATTTGCAGCTTTCACATCACACAGCCAAAGTTTTATGGCCTTCAGTTCTATGTCACTTTTGTTTAACAACCTTAATTGATTTTCACAAAGTGTTCATGGCTGACTGACTGCCTTAATTTTTCTGGAGGGGTGCTGGGCATGGAGTTATCCGCATGGCATACAGTGGAGCCTGGTACTTGGATGAACAAGTGTTCCCCCTGTACTTCTGCTTTGTTGGCACAGAGACTGCTGTGTCTGTGTAGACCCGGGGGCTCCCTGCTGGCCGGAGGAGCCTGCCTGGGAGGGGAGCTGGCTCCTGCCCCCAGATGTATGGGACTCTGCAACTTGTTTCTCTTTTTCTTCCCAGCCATGTCTCAAGCCGTGCAGACAAACGGGACGCAACCTTTAAGCAAAACATGGGAGCTCAGTTTGTACGAATTACAAAGAACACCTCAGGTAATACGTGCTTGAGAGCTGGCCTTTATGGCAGGGCTTTCTTTTATACTCTGTAGAATGTGAAGCTTGATGTTTAAGATTTTCTTTTTCCTTTAGGACTAGTGTTAAATGCCTATTCTAAACGATAGAATATATAAAAGAAAAAAAAAAAAGTCTTTCCAAACCAAAACCTCTCCCATAATGTTAAAAAAAAAAGTTTCATCTTTGCTTTTTTTCCCCTTTCTTTAGCAGTATGGGTATGTGTGCTTTACGTGGTTATATATGTGTCTGGGTTTGTCTTTTGACTATGTTTCTCTTTAAAAGAATAGTACAACATGCAATCTTTGTGAGGAAGTTACTAAATTCCATTAAAGAACTTTTACGTTGTTTTACACTAGGAAGCAATCACCGATGGCTTGGAAATAGTGGTGTCACCCAGGAGCCTGCACAGTGAACTGATGTGTCCCATTTGTTTGGATATGTTAAAAAACACCATGACGACAAAAGAATGTTTGCATCGCTTCTGTGCTGACTGCATCATTACAGCCCTCAGGAGTGGGTATGTAAATATTATTACAGGGAAAAGGGGTTTCACTTGAGATGAAAATGTGATTGAGAAAATCCTTGAAGTCCTGGGGTACTGATGGGGAGCAGTTCCTTGCCTGTGCACTGCAAGTTTCTGCACATCTTCTGTATTTCACTCTTGTGTGTTCAGCCAGCTGTGGCAGATCCAGATCTGGCTTTTTCCTCATGAAAAATCATCCCATAACTTTGTTTCTTGCAAGGAGTTGAAAACCTCTTTTTTCTTTTTTTTCCTTTTCTTTTTTTTTTTTTTTAAGATCCAGTAAAAGCAAAAAAACCCCACCACCTACATTACTTACAAAAATTAGTCTTGCCTTTTCCTAATAATAAATGTCAAATTGTGTGGCCCTTCAGCAGTAGTTCTGCTTTCAAGCTTCACTACCAAAACAGCCTATGCTAAAGGACAAATATTTTTTCTTGTATTTTTCAGTTACAGGTCCATATTTCCCAAAAGCTATAGAATTCTGCAGTTATCTATTTCTGATAATGGCAATTACCTGTGGTCAGAGGTCACACTCAATTTGCTGTGCCTGTGTAAATTCTGATGAGTAATTAACAAGAATACATTAGAGGGAAACAAGAAAACCATCAGCAGTAGACATCAGTGTTTCAGCTACGGAGGCCTCTTCCTCTTACAGCAAAAAAATTGGGTGAATCTGATGTTTTAGTTAAACGAGAACAAAATGGTAGGAAGGACAAGGCTTTTTAGTTTTCCCAGTAGTTAGTACTTGAACTATAGAATAGTTCCTTAATCTTTGTTTTATCCTCTGTGTGTTAGAAAGACTATGCCTTAATATAATTTGCACTAGACATGCATTTTTTTCTTGGTGAAAATCCAGCCAGACGGTTAAGGGAAGGAGCAGTTTGCAGAGTGGAACTTTTAAACTCTTTGGTCTAAATACAGTTTAGATACATATATCTAAAAACTAGACACATGTTTGGGGTTTCTGTTTAAATATCTGTAACTACCTGATCTGTCAAAAGATAGACGCCCCATTCCAGATTTACTGTAAATATCAAGTTTTAGTGAGCACTTTGACTATGAATTGCAGCATTAGGGCAGGCTTTTGTTATTGCAGGAGAGTTAGTATTGTTTTCTTCCTTCTTGTTCATGTCCAGCAACAAAGAATGTCCCACATGTCGTAAAAAACTAGTTTCAAAACGATCACTGAGACCAGATCCAAATTTTGATGCTCTCATCAGTAAAATTTATCCAAGCCGAGATGAATATGAAGCTCATCAGGAGAGAGTGCTAGCAAGAATCAGCAAGCACAATAACCAGCAAGCTTTAAGTCACAGCATTGAGGAGGGATTAAAGATTCAGGCCATGAACAGGTACGTAATCCATGTCACTTGTCCACAGGTAACCTTGTTTGCCTTAACACTAAAAATACACTGTCTGTCCTCACTCCCTGTATAGCTTGATATTCCTCTGCTCTGAAGTCTGCCAAACTAATTTGTAACCTTGGGCAAAATAATTTTTAACCTTTTTTCTACTAATAGAAACCTTTGTATTGCTCCCTGCCACTTCTGTGGCAGCCTGACGTAGACATTTCAGCCTAGCTTTACCAAATTATAGCTATCACTTCTTCAAAAATAAACTGTAATATAGTGAATCCTGTACAAGTGTATAACCTTTACATGTAAATAAATGCACTTAATACCAGAGCTTAGGTTTTAGTTGTGACTTAATTCACAAGGCTGGAATATATATGGTTTTTACACAGTAGTGAAATCCAGGGGATGCATTTAAACCTAAGAGAGCCATCTGGGAAAGAAGCCCCAAACTTCATGTCATGCTGAATCATGGTGTGATTTATATTTTTAATCACCTGTGGATTCATGTTTAGATCAACGTAATGGTCTGAAGTTGCCTGAAAAATAACTGTATGAAGTTAAAAAATTTCTTACATGTTTAAAAGGTGTTTGAGGGATAGGAAAAAAATCCATAGTTTTGTCTGTGAGTATATTTTCATAAGAAAGAACGAATTATGGTCTTTTTTAAACTTTAAATATCTCTGAAGAACCATTTAGTGCTTGTGTGTGCATATGCCTGACTCCTGGCTTGGTGGGGACCGGGAGAGGGAGGAGTTGTATGAGCCTGTGGGCCTGTGTTGGGTGAACTCTGAGTGCAGATTAGTGTTTATTTGTACCTGTTTCTGACCAGGTTACAGAGGGGCAAGAAACAACAGATTGAGAATGGCAGTGGAGCGGAAGATAACGGTGACAGTTCCCACTGTAGCAATGCCTCAACACACAGCAATCAGGAAGCAGGGCCTAGTAATAAGAGGACCAAAACATCAGATGATTCTGGGCTAGAACTGG
The DNA here is from genome assembly GCF_017639655.2 of Falco naumanni. Taxonomy (NCBI): domain Eukaryota; kingdom Metazoa; phylum Chordata; class Aves; order Falconiformes; family Falconidae; genus Falco; species Falco naumanni. Next base: position 4,339,597 of record NC_054064.1, on the reverse strand, counting down.
ACAATAACAACGCAACTGTGGCAATAGACCCCGTAATGGATGGTGCTAGTGAAATTGAATTAGTTTTCAGGCCTCATCCAACCCTCATGGAGAATGATGACAGCGCACAGACGAGGTAAAGGTCTCCTATTCCTCTTCATCTATTCTGCTGTTATTTTTTGGTGCTTTTGTTTTCTATCGCTTCTTGGGGCTTTTTAGATTCAATTTACTTTAGTCATACCACATCATGTTTAACCATATGCACTCTTTCCCTCTTTCTGCTCCAAGTCAGGTAGATGGTACTGCTCAACTATTACCCAAAATACAGCAACGATCTGTTTTAAGCCTTTGATCACAATAAAGATAGTTTTTAAGGGTTTTGTAGTGTTGCAGTTCACAGCAGGTGCTAGGATGATGGTATAGTATCAGTCCCTTTTCTAAGATTCTTTGGGAATAAACAAACCTTGTGTAAGTGTCAGCAGTTTTCAGAGCTTTGTGTCAGTGGGATTTCTACGCTGGAAGCTTTTCCTGGCATTTTTTTCATGATCCAGTCCAAGCACAGACTGCAGATTTTGGATTACAGCAATGAGCAGTCTCAAGGAGTTTCCTCAGGTCTCTTCCTGGTGCTCTCTCCTAATGAGACATCTCTCTGTAGTGTTTAGAAATACATTATACGCTTCAGCCAGCTTTTCTTTTTTTGGTTTGAATTGCAGGGGAGTTCTGGGGGGGTTTATGAAAGGCAAAAGGAAGGCTAAGCTTCTGGGAGAGGCCTCTGCAGCATTTGCCAGCCTTTAATTCTTGCATGAATAATTGAAGTGAGAATGGTTAGTGAGGCAATAAGGAAAAGTAACGGGGAGCAGAGGTGCGGTGTGTCATGTTCGTAGCTTGCTCCTTATGGTTTTCTGTCCAGGCACTTCAGACTGTATCTGTGCTTGGAAGATTTCAGCAGTCATGAGTAGTTCTCAAACCCCTTGGCAACATGTTACAGGTTTTTTGATTTTGAGCAGATGACAGTGTAGTGCTGTCCTCTCTCTACAAAGAGCAGGAAGGCCTGTGGGAGAAGTGTCAAAAATATGTATGGGCACTTTGGAACAATACAGTTTGCAAAGTTGCTTGCGTGTCTTGGGTGAAAGCAATTAACACTGTTTGTGAACTGTCTTCAAAGGCCTTTTCACGCTTGATGCTTAATATCTGGGGGTGTTCCACATGTCTTTTTCCCATACCTGCAACTCAGATGTCTGATTATCTTTGTGGTTGTTGTCACAGGTACATCAAGACCTCAGGCAATGCCACCGTTGATCACTTGTCCAAGTACCTAGCTGTGAGACTGGCTTTGGAAGAGCTTCGTAGCAAAGGAGAATCAAACCAGATGAACCTTGACACAGCCAGTGAGAAGCAGTACACCATTTACATTGCTACCGCCAATGGGCAGTTCACTGTAAGTAGAACTTTTAACTGAGAGTAAAACTGAGCATCAGCCATCTTTGACACAGGTTCCATTAAAATCCACTCAGTTGGACTTCTCCTGAGTTGGCTTAGGTGTAGAATTCATAACACCATGTTTTAGGTGTAGAATTCAAAACACCATGTTGTTTATTTAGAAGCAGAGCAATTGCTTTTTAGGAAAACTTATACAGCAAAAGTTTGGTTAGTAGAAAAGGAGAGAAATAAATTACTTGGGGGGGGGGGGAAATCCAGGGATGCCAGCAACTACTAGCTGACTCATGCCATTGTTTTACAGTTAAAATGGAAGAGGAAAAATACTACTTCATCTGAGGCTCTTGTTTCAAAAGCAGATAGCTGTAGCACCAGGAAGCGTCTACTGTTAGGTGGCGTTTCTCCACGTCTGTGTAGGCTTCCAGTATTCTACTGTGTATCAGCTGTGAGTACACTTAACGGAAGAATCCCTCCTCTTGGTTGCTGCCTTCAGAATACACAGATAAAACAGCAAGGCAGCATCACAGTGAAATTGAACTCTGAGCCTGCTCTTGGCTTGGGCGTTTATCTGAACAAAAGTCTTCTGGTTAAAGAGACGGGCAAATGCTTTGCAGTAAAAGTCTGTTTCAACAGCTTTCAAACACGACTACAGATTGTCCCTTAGAAGCAGAGATGCTTTTGGTGTAAATACACTACTACTCCCTCTGTAGAGAGAGCGGAAGGAGGAAAACTGAAGTTTACTTTATTTGCAACTAATACTCACTTTGCAGAAGTGTGTTTTGGTGCTGTTTTAGTGAGATCAGCAGTTCAGAATCGCTTGTGTTGTGGGGTTTTGGTGCCAAGTGGCTAGCTAGTAACTTGTGCCACATTATTGGCGACTTCTCCAAGTTCAGCACGTTTCTCCGATTTACGTAGTCTGTTTCTACAGCACTACCCGTGCAAGCCATCGGTTACTTCATTTCTGTTTTGGTGTTCTCTTCTAGGTATTAAATGGGTCATTTTCCTTGGAACTGGTCAGTGAGAAGTACTGGAAAGTGAACAAACCCATGGAACTGTACTATGCACCAACAAAGGAACATAAATAAGCTGTGGTGGAAAACCGAGATGGGACTAACTCTTTTTATAGCTATGACTTCTTTAATATTAAAAAGAAGGCACCACCATTATCTTCATGGACAATACACATGATGCCTTCAGGCTCTCTCAGTATACTTATTAATATGATTAGACAGTATTCTGGGTTGTATTTAATTTAGTCTTTGGTTTGGGCTTTTGGTTTTTCCCTAGGAGACTAAATGACCTTCTCCAGTGCATTCCAGTGTTTGACATGCTTTTTTGTTCCTAATGCATGATAACTGAACGAGTGTTCCGGTTTGGAATGTCTTAATTTTGTCCAGGTAAATCTGGATTTCTAATACATTTGACACAGTTATAGTAGCCTCTGTGAAGTATTGAGCATTGGATGGCTGAGTAAGTCTATTCAATAGTAACATATGCCAAGGAATGTGTTAAATGTTGTAATTTGCTAATGGTTATCCATATAAAAGATTGGTAGAGAATTGATTTCTGATAGTCTTGCAGCTAGAGGTAATCCGATTCCCTAGAAAAGATGTATTAATAATTTTCTTGTGAAGAGAGCTGTAGTGAGAAAGCGGACACTTTTAAAACCTTGCCGTTTACTGGGCTTAACACTTCAGTGCAAGGTGATTTATGAGATTGGTTTGCTTTTTAACAAATATTTCAGTCGAGAAAACTCCCAACAACCTAACCCCGTAACTCCTCCCTGTGTCGAACACACCAATCTTGATGCATTCTGCAGTTTCCCGACTGGCCCTGTTGCAGTGTTACCCTGTCCTCGCAGGCTTCACTGAAGATGATCTCTTGGAAGTTCTCTGCTCCCTAGAATAACAAATTTGCATTGTGAATGTATTGGAATGTTCTCTAAAGAACTGTCCTGAAAACTTTTTTTTTTTTTTTTTTTTTTAAGCAAATCCCCAAAATTCCAGCACACAGACTTAATGCAACATTGAAATGCTTTGCTTTGTGGAATTTCTGCTACCCCAGCTGTGAACTTACCTGGGCTTCAGTTTGAGTAGGGAGGACTTCAACTGTAAGCTGCTCAAAGATTTTAGGTTTCTGTTTTCTTTTCTTTTTTTTTTCCTTTTTTTTTTTTTTTTCCCCCATAGCTTTAACAAATGTGGCTTAGCACTTTGGAAGATGATTTTAGTACTTGACAAAGTTTACCATTTAGTGTCTTAAATTTAGGTTCAAGTTTTAAAAAACTTGGCAGTAGGCTGTTGTGTAGAAGTCCAGTAGCTACTCTTTATTTGCATGTTAAATTCCTCTCCCCTTGCTCTGGACCTTGCTGTCACTTACTGGGGGTTGCTTTACCCACTGGCATTGTGTCCTAAGGGAAGTGACGCCACCATGAGATTCCCTTTGCTGTAAGACTTGCTGATGAAGCCTTCACCCATTTGCACCTGAAGCTAGCAGGAAAAGTTGCTATGATAGGTGGGAATACACTTTAAACCGTACGGTTGTGCTCCTTCTTTGTCTTGCCTGTAGTTAAGACTGGTTTTGGCATGTGGTACGTAAGTATTCAGATGCTTGGGGATTCTCTGGGGAGGGAAATGCCCTTCCATCACTTCTTTCAAGCTTAGCACTTGTAAAAATGTGTCCATTCCAACTGATGTTTCAGATCAGCTTTATCCCAATGTGAAAACTGCACAGGCTTCTTTGAGTGACTTTTATAATTTCCTTTTACTGGAAACTTTTTTGTGTGTGACATGAAATGGCAGTTTCCAGGCCCCAGAATGCCGAGGGGGCAGCTTTCAATGACATGCGTTATTCATGACTTTCTGGTGAAATGTTGCATTGTATAGACTAGTAGTGCATGTCCACTAAGTATAATCTGGGGGGTGGGGGATTATAAATGCTTTAAAATTTACGGGGAAACTTCTAGATTAGTTGCAGCATACCTTCCCATTGTGATAGCTAAGGTAATGTCCAGTCCCTTAAGCAAGAGAGGTGTTTGTGAAGCTGAGCAGTCTGTCTAGGAGCTGTCTGTCACTTTGTCCCCAGTTCTTTAAAAAGAGTGGGAGAATGTGAAGCTTTTATTTTCATGTTGTAGTGAATTTACTGAATATTTATGTTCTTTAAATATTATATATATATAATGTAGTTGTTTGATTAAACCATTGATTGCACTGTGACTCTTAGTGCTATAAACTATTTTATTTTCAAAATGACTTTACTCTTCCACCTTTAAAGCCATGCTACGTTAGGTATGGGTTAGCCTAATAGCTCTAGTAGCCAACTAACTCATTCTCAAATTGACAATAAAAGCAAAAATGTTATCAACAACCTGTTGGAACTTCCAGTGTTGCTTCCTCTTACAGTTCATAAAGCAAGCCCTTTGGACAGCTTTTGTTTGCTAATGCTGCTGTGGTTGTGGTGGCCAGAAGGGCGGGCGAGCAGGCACAGCTGACCTCCACCAGCGTGGATGCAAGGCGTCTGGCCGGAGCACTGTTAAAAGTCCCTTGAAAATGACTGAACTCCCCTGGGCATCACATGCTTTGAATGAGACAGAGGCGCAGAGAAGACGGCGGCTCTTCCAGTCATAGGTGCTGGTGTGCCAGTGGGAGCCTGTAGCCTGAGCAGCGGCGTCAAGGGGGTTCACAGCACTCGGGTTAACCCCAGCAACTCTGGCTGCCTTGAACTTGTTAAGCAGCTTCAGCAGAAAACAGTGTAGGGTAACCAACAAATCACTCGGGCTAAGGTACTTTATTAAAAAAAGTCATGTTCTGTTCCTTTCCTTGTTTTATTTCTACAGCTACTACAACTTTTAACCAGAAGGATGCACCTCGAGTTAAGAGGCAATGCTTGTGTACAGTAAGCATAGGGTTTCTTGAGATGTACTGAACGTAAGCCATCTCTGATTGCAGGAGGTTCCTCTCTGCCTGTACTCCCACTGCTCGCTGTGCTGACACTGATCTTCAGAGCCTCCTCTGAACAGCTTTAACTCTCTTAGAAAGCTTCCTTCAATCACAGCTAAACAGAAAACACCCAGAGCGCTCACGGGCAGTGGCTCAGTGCTGTATGCAGCGGGTAGGTAAACGTGTTCCTCAGCTAAAAAGCATCAGAGGTGCCACTGTACTACCCATACTGGTAACTAGATCATATCCCAAAACTTCATTTTCCATCATTCTCTGGTGTTTGTCTTCCAGCATGCTGGTCAGCTGATAACCTAACACTGATTTCAGTACCCTAATGGTTCCAGCATTTACTCAGTTCTGATTTCTGTTGAGCACAAGCCACTTGCATTTAACACCTCGGTGCAACAAAGATTTGTGGCATGCTGAGGGTTTGTCATTAGTGATGGTGGCACAGCATGCATGGCAAAGTACTATGCCAAGTATCAGCTCAAGCTCAGTGCTACAACATCGGCCAGCTCTAAGAATTTCAAGAGAATCAGCAGGAACCTCGGCCACCAACACCTGCATTATTCTGATTTTTCTTCTCCTGTATTTACTTCTTAACAGCCAACCATGGCAATATGGATTGCTGATCACAGCAGCTTTGGGTCATGCTGCTGGGCACAGAGCGCTCTGCACTGCTGTGCTGTTAGTGACTTGTTTTGAGATGCAGCCAAGCAGACTGCTGTGCTCCCCAAACCCCATTTCCATGCAGCATGAGAACAATGTAGTAGTCATACCGTCTAATAGAATCAAGAAATAACAAGGAGAAGCCCTTAAACAACAGCCTTGAACCAATGCTACTGTTCTGTTAACTCATCAGTGCAGGGCTGACCCTACCTGATGGGTAACTGAGACAACTAATTGAACAGAAGAATTCTCATAGGCCTGAGTAACAAAACACTGCCTTCTGGCCACTTAAACCAGGCAAAACTCCCTGTCCCAGATTGTAACAGCTCCTGCCCATCTGACAGAAGAATCAGAATTGTATGGCCAAGCCCGAACTTTGCTTTCTCTGCTCCTCCTGCTCTGCTACAACCACCAAGGAATAGTTGCTTTGACTTGGAAAAGCTGCACAGTACCTTCTGTTACTTGGGAGGAGCTGTAAAAGTAATTGAAAATATTTCCCATAACAGGCTTCAGTTAAACTTTTGTTTTAGCCTACTTTACTATTATACTTTATCGTTACTACTATAATTGGAACACCATCTTTTGTTCCACTTAACTGACTTCATGACTGATTCTATCCCACTTAAATTGACACTGAAGTGAGCAGTGTGACATCTGCAAGCAAAACTTAGCAATGGTGTCTCTGCTTAAAAAAAATAAATGCTTAGTTCCGAACTAGAGAACACTAACTTTTCTTTCTCCTATTTCTTTTTCCAATTTGATCCCAGGTTATCTTTGGAAAAGAACCATAAACACCGAATTTCTGAAGGAAGCTTAGATTGTTGCTGTATCACTGCTGAAGTACATTCCATTATCCCTTTAGTGGTAATTTTATTTTTATTTTTTAATTAGGGCAGAATGAAAATAACTCATTACCAAAGCAGTCCTGAATTTAAGATGGTATAAGAGGCAGTAACTTAACTCTGGCCTGATGGGAGCTTAGGAAGTTTTGCTTAATAAGGAGCGTATCAGTCACGTTACTCTTGGTTGGCACTCAGATGAGAGGCAATACTCTTACTGTGACATTTCAGAGATGGGCAAGAGTAATAACCCCTCATATCCTGCTCTTAGAGAGCCTGGCCCCCACAGTGTTAAGTTTGAGCACCAGATCTGTGAAAAACTGCATCAACTACTTCGATTGTGATAGCTATTCCCAATTCAAGTGAAATAGACAGAGGTGTCTGAACAAAGTTTGGGAGAAAGGAAGGACAAAGTCAAGCTTATTTGGCTGGAATGCTGCCGTATATTTAAGGAAACCAGAACCAACTACCAACACACAGCACCTTTGCTCGTTTGCAGACAAGATCTTTTTAACAGCTAAGATTGTATTATTGACAGATCAGAGCAAAACTTCACCTAGAATTTCAGCTTGTGGAGCCTTGTCACTGTACCTTTTCACAGTACATGACCAACTGTAATCCCTGAACTAACAACTACTTAGGGTGACTAACACAATTCATTAAAGTTCGGTTATAAACGGAAGTGTCAGCAAGTTGTGTAACCATTCCTTTCCGTTCTCAGTCCAGTTAGGTCCTTGATGGTAGGCAGAACTATGAAAACAATTGAATGCCAAATTACATGGGCAACCTGGGGCTACAGTCCTCGCGTGGTGCACTCCTCTGCCTTGCTTAAACTCGGATCGCATTTTATGCTCTTTTATTATCTTAACACGACCTTCCTCTGAATTGTAAGCAGTAAGGTTTTAGGAATGATTCGTTTTAGGAATATTCTGTTTCACATTAAACTCATGTTCAAAAACACTTTTGGCCCCATCCACCCTCCTGTATTCCGTGCTAGCGGTAAGGCTTTAACAAAGACTCAGGAGCAGCCACAGTGCCTCAGTGTGAAAGTGGATGTGAGCATAAAAGCAAGTAACTAGTCCTGGAGACCTCCTCACAGTAACAGCGCCTTGACCGCACATGCTGCGGTCAGGGGTAAGTTCTGCTACATAATTCTAAAACGTCTTTTCAAATCAAAATAGCAGGCAACTCAAATTTTAAAAATCCAGTTTGGTAAGAAGTACTGGCTTACTTGAACAGGGTGTGCTTGCAAGTCTGTAATACCCTCGCGTATGAACCAAATTACTTGCTTTAATCAGCTGCACAGTGAGTAGGGTAGTCGTTCGGGAACATGGTGGCAGCAACATCTTCCAGAAAATCGGCATCCTCTGCCTTGATATCTGCAACAGCTTGAACCTGCTCTGCTGCCTGGAGCCCTTCAGTGAGATGGACAGGGCCGTCTGCCTGCCCGGCCGCGTACGTGGGAGTGCTGTACTTCATAAGAATAGTCTTAAATTGTGCCAAGGGCGCATTCGTGCGAACTCCCATAGGATCAAAGTGGGTTCTACTCACTCTGTATCCAGCTTCAGAGAGATAGTTTAAGAACTTATTTAACCTGAAAAAGACCCAAACGGTTTAAAAAGGAGTTAATGTTAACAAGGCCGATTCAATACAAGCTATGTATCAGTCGTCACAGCAATGTAAGACTGGAACGAAAACCTTACTTTGGCATGTTCATTCCTTTAATACTGTGTCTGTGGATATTGTAGTAGAACGCAGGGTGCTCAGCGCTGCTCTCAGATTTTTGTCGCTTGGCTGCATTTCGAATCACTTCTTCACTTTTTCTTTTTCCTGGACCACAAAAAAAGCCAGTGAAGCCAAAGACAGTAGAATCACAGGATTAATTTAGGCTGGAAAGGGCCTTTTAAGATCATCAGGTCCAACCATTAACTCACGATTGCCAAGTCCAGCACTAAACCATTCTGAAGCGCTGCATCTATATATTTAAACACCTCCAGGGATGGTGATTCTACCACCTCCCTGGGCAGCCTGTTCCAAGGCTTGACAACCCTTTCAGTGAAGAAACTTTTTCCTAGTATCCAGTCTAAACCTCCCCGGGCACAACTTGAGGCCATTTCCTCTTAACCTATGCCTTTCTGTCTGCTTTTGTAAGCTAGTATTCTGCCAAGCTAACATCTAGCCTGATTTTAATTAACGTGCCATTTTTAGTAGTAACAAATTAAGTCAAGTAGGCTTTATGGAGTATTTAGCATTCTACTTTTATCGGTAAATATGATCCTGTGTAAAATCAGTAATTCAGTGGGAAACAATTTGAGTACCAGTATTATTAAATATAAAAAAAAATACATGAACGGTAGGTTGGCTTAGCCATCACTTAAGCTGTAGTTTACTTTGAAACTGCTGCATCTACACTAAAATGATCTACTTACCATGTACCAAGGAGGATTCTGCAGAAGCATTTGGTGTTTTAATATATACGCCGCACTCTTCTAGAATACAATTTGACAAACATTAATTCTACTGTTAAGACAGTAGAATGGCAAAATACATTCGTTAAAAAGAAGGAAATAATCCCACACTCTGGCCTGAAGAAGGAAGGGTAGTAAGAAGCATATATATGCATAACTTTTACATATTAGCTCAGAACTTGAGTTTAGAGGGGATATTCAAAATATGATTTCATTTAATGAGTAGAACAGCGTTTCTGTACAGAAAGCCATTGCTTTTAGCACGCTGATTTGCAATCCCTGCAGAGTATGCAGAGCGTGACGGCTGCAGTCTTCTCTTCCCAACAGCACATACTCTCAGGTCAGGGTTGGAATACACCAGAGAACTAGCAGACACTTAGTATTTCCATCTCCTTCAGGGAGCATACTGGATTTCCTAGCAGTCAGCCTGCCTGCATTATGTTTATTTCATTTAGGATCTGCCATACTCATTAAAGATGTGTAAATTCAGCGCTCTGCCTCTGACTGCAGCACCAGAGGCTATCTGACGAGAAATGATCAGTCCCATGCTACATTCAATTTTATGAATACAGTGCTGTTAATAGTAAGTTATCCAAGAGCAGCATCTCTAAATTGCCACAAAGCCAGTCCTGTCCTTTTTGCGAACAGTATTCTTACCTTGCTTGTTCTCATCATAAGGACTATGAGTAGAAAAATGTTTTAAAGTTGTGCACTCTGCTTCGCAAACTAACGTCTTCAGAAGCGGCTGAGCTTCATCCAAACCATACTGAACAGCCTCAAACAGCATTCTTCTGATGAATCCAGTGTTAAAGAGGGCTCCTGACCTATGAAATGCAAGACAAGTGAAAAGTTACATCTTAATGAAAGCAGAAAAGTTGCTCGAAAAACCTCCTGCCCAAATTGATCAGCAATTACAATGAAGTGCTGCATCAGGCTGTGTTCATAACTTAATGATACCGAATTGCTTTGTTTGGAATGACAGTAACATTGGTCTTGTATTAAAAAATAATAATAATCAAGATCTCAAGAATGGTAATTTTAATTCTGCCCTGCTATGTTGAGAAAGTGACTTAACTCCAAAAAGAAAAGTACTGTCAATTGTCAACCACTTCTAATAGTGCTTTGAAATGGTTAACAAAAGACTTTATTCTTGTTTCTCACAAGAGAAAATTTTAAGTACTAATTATCAAGCAGTGCATTATTTACTACTGTCAGCACGTGTAAGGACTTACTAAATAAATTCTCCATTTGGCAGCTACAGCAACATGCAGCCAAGTTCTCCTATGCAGGATGTACTACCTAAGTTGCACCGAATGTGAAATTCAAAGCAAGTTAGTTACTATTTATGAACAAAAGCAAAACCTGAATACCCTATTAAATTCAGATCAACCAAATGTTTCCTGAATTCCAACTGCCATACGTCCTTTTGTAGCACCAAAATATCCAGCAGGCTTGTATTTTTATTCTGTGACTGAACAGCTGACCTCCACAGGTCCCTCTAAATTATTCCCCAATCCTGTATTGTGTTCTGAACTTACCAGAGAGGACCAAGAACCACTGCCGTCTTCCCAGGCATACTGCCATGGCAGTCACAAGGCAGCTGCTGGTACGGGTTTTCTGTAACGGAAAAATGGGATTTAAGTTGTTTTGAAATAGAAGCAACGCCTGCTTTACCAGAGAGAGGTGACACAGATGGGAAGTAGCAGATTACTTCAGTGGAGGTATCTGGAAGGGCAAGCAACAGCAGAAGTGTAACACCATCCTGGTTTCTGCCAAGCAGTGCTTATGAGAACTTAGTGATTGGTAACTTCATCTTTAAAACCAGGGTTTTCCTTTTATATTCGTTTAAACTACCCTCTGACTAATAGCTACCTTGTAGCTTAATTTTTGTCTCCTGCATCTGCTAATTGTGCACAGAGACAGCCCACAAGCAGTGAACTTGTAACCTAGAGTCTGCCTTCATTTAGCAGCAGCTGTTAGAACGGTGCACACCTTTCCTCCAGTGCCAGCTGAGCGGCAATACCCGTCGGATACTGCCTGAAGCCAGGCACAACACGGCCTCGGCGGCGGGGAAAGCGGTACTGTTTAGTCCGCTACATCTTAAAGTAACCGAAATGAACAGCAGAAAAGCAATCTGACATGGAGATCCATCAAGCTGCCACTGCACGGGGGAACCAAACGGTAGCAAAGACTGTCCCACTCGTCATGCCCTCTGCTGAAAAGGCGTATTTGGCATCCTGGCAGCTCCAGCAGCGGAGTATGTCCTGCCTAGGAACAAATCCAACACACTTACAGCAAAATCCATGCAGACAACCGATGTGACCCACTGCCATACAGCACGGTACCTTCTCCACCTCACACAACCAGGTGGAGATACCTTCTCTACCTCATACGATACACTCATTGTTACATTAAAGGGAATTGTTACTTTACTAAAGGGATGTAAATATGAACAAGCACAAAAAGGAGATAAAGGAAATCAAGACTTTCTAGAAAGTGCAAAAGGAAAGCCATTTACCTTCTACCATATTACCCTCTTTCTGAAAAATTCTCTCTTCGCACCACTGGCAGTGGATGAGGTATCTTATTTTCTTAGCCGAATCATCTGCAGGGGATGGTCCCCTCAGAACTCTGACCACTACTAGAACAAAATGTTCTAGCGCTACTGCAAGTAAAACTTCAATGCCTTTGTTACAGCGAGCTGCAGCTCTGCGAAGGAAAAACAAACACAAACCCAAACTGCATTGAATTGCCAGAGACACCTGAGCCTTCTGAAACATTCCTGAGCTCATCCACTTTCTAGAAAGAGATACTAAGGATCGGAGAAACTGATCAAGAGAAATTCTTGTTTCTAAAGGGCGTAGTTTTGTCTGCTACCTGTAAGGCTAAGTCAAGTTTGTTCTCCTTCCTTTTATCACGTCTAGAAATATCCATCTGCCACCTGCATCATCTTTCTATCCAAATACCAAATTAACCTAATGTTAATTGAGTAAGGACTGTGGGAAGGCAGGTGACCAGTTCCTGAATAGGTAAGTGTTGAGAAGGAAGAAATGTTTAGGGAGCTGGAGCATCTAACCCAGAACACAATTAAAACTTTGTTCAAGCAGCATGTTTGTACCTAAGTGATTTCTGCAGGGAGAGAAGGAAAATCTACATGTATTCAGGTCAGTATTTGCGCTCTGGCATTCTGAAGACTTCTGTGTGCTTAATTTCGTCCCCATCTTTCCTGAGCAGCTGTCCCATCCTCTTGCCTGTATTTCCCCCCCCCCCTCCCCCCCAATTAGGAACCAGGTTATTTAACGGACTGAATTTACTGAGAATATCTACATGCAGACGACTACTGTCACAAGTTAGTAATTACATGTATCTTTATAACCTCAAGCATCAGGGTCTGAAGTGAACATCGGTTTCCACTGAAGCAAGTTTAACCCTAATGCTTGGCTAGAAGCCATTCAAAGCAGCTTAATTAATATTTACAAAGTCCTGTGCAACACTAAAATGACAAAATTGACAGAGGAATAAAGAGTTTGCAGATAGAAAAAGTAATACTCAGACTTGCCCGTTACCATCCCACCCCACCACCAAAAAAACTCCCTGCCATCGCAAACCCGTACCCTTATTTATTCATTTTCACCTTGCTCCGTCTTTTAGTTAAAAATTTACATCAGCACACATAAAATATGAAACATTAATTTTGTATCCAGAAGTCTGGGTTTTAGAATTAGGGAATTCTAGAAACTAAACATACACAACCTACAGCAGCACTCTTAAGTTTTTTATCGCTAGTAATTTTTTTACAATAATTTGAGCTCAATTAGTGGTACCTTGTCACAGCAGCAATTACTATTCTGGCTGCCAGTTCCCTGTAGTACTCTGTTCTGACAATATTACATCCGTAATGACGCAGGGCAACGTGTCGAGCCTTTGCATACAGAGAGCTGATGTCTGTGGATGTCAGTGACACAATTCCAAGATTTCTCACATTTCTAAAGGCAGAATCCAGGTAATTCACAGAAGTTCCGAAGGGGTCCAAATGGCTGAAAAGTAAGGAAGTAGCACTCAGTATCTACAAATGCTCAGGAGTTTAGCTTTAGACTGAGGAAAACACTTTATAATCTTCACCTATGGTCATATTTAAAACAAAAGAAGGAAACAGGACAAAAAATTTACAGCACACCTCTTGTGAATTACTCTGGAATACCTAAGTGTCAAACTGCAAAAGCCAGGGAGGCACAGTGCTGGAAAAGACACATCACCACAAAGTCAGCACGTGCTTTCTTCTGCATCCTGACCCACCGACTAACTCAAGCTACAAGAATATTGGCCTGATACTTATCTTCATCCTCCAAACAAAGCGAAACTTCTAAAACCAATGGTATCATCACATGTATGCATTCCAGTTTATGTACTAAATAACTGGCCTAATTTTCAGCCTGAATACCTGCTGCTTAGATCTGGATGTTAATCAATACAAAAAAAATCCAAACACTTATTTTGATGTCTGTATAGGTTTTCCATGTATGCATCTATAAACCCAACTTGGAAGAATTAGCCTACTTTAACTCAAAATGAATACGCTGCAAAATGGATTAAAACAAGAGATGCAATAAAGTCCTACACAGAAACATGCAAAGGTATGAATTTTAAACTAATTAAAAGTTTTAAGAAAAAAACCCACTAATATGACATTTCTCTTCATCAAACAGACAAGGAAGTTAAAAAGAAATAGTTTGGCTTAACATTTTCATGTACATTTATAGCCCTTTTTGGATGTCAGAAGGGCTTAGTATTTTTCCAGCGATTTCTAGAACACTGAAGAGTAAAATTCTGTTCCTCCACCATTTCTGGAACAACAGAATTACGTTTAAAATACCCAAGTGACTGTTGGCTGATTCTTTCATTCTGACTTTCCCAAATAATCATATACTGGGGGATGGTGTGGGATGCATCATATCAAACCAGAAAACTATGAACAGAAACATTCAATACTTACATAAAATCAAATGATCTCAAATGCATTATGACATTGGCATCCATTTTTGTCACCTCAATGGTGTCAGTATTTTCTTCTCCATCTCCCAGAGCTTCCTCATTGTCTTCTTCCTTAGTATTCAGTTTCACCTTCATTTTGTTTAAATGGCAGTTTTCCTGAATCATCGTCACAGAATTTTCATTACAATCGTTAATAGTAACTTTCACAGAACTTCTGAGATGCTTTGCCCATTGTAATCCCATTATACCTAAGGAAAAATAGAATTGTAATTCCATGACAAATAGAGTTGGTTTCTGGATCACTGAAATTGCCAAGAAAAATATTAATCCTTTTAAATGCTTGTAACACAGAGGTATGTGGGATGCAAATTTTGTCATGTTCCTACAAAAATGCGTTGGTGACCTTCTGCCTCAGCACAGAGTGACAATGGGGTATGTAAAGGGACAGCCTATCTGTCACCTCTGTATATGATAATGGGGGCTACAGACCCAAGGACCTGTGATTTTTGCAGCCAGCTGGACCCACAGTCTGCAGGAAAGCCCCTTGGCTTGTTTAATGCTCCAGCATAGCAGACGGACTCCAGAGGTAGCGGGAAGCTTTTTAGGCTGCCTCCAAGCGTTTGTTGCTGCCTTTTGTAGTAAAGTCTATGACTACACTGTAGAAATGCAGGACAGGACGTACACCTGAAGACTGGCCTAGTTCAGAACGGTGATAAATCCATTAGCAGGAATTTTTATGCAAAATGCTAAGCAGTTACTGTTCTTCTCAACTATGACCTTAAGTTTACAGCAGCTGGCCGATCATGAGGCAGCAATCCAGATCTCTTCAGAGCTTTGTTGCAGATGGATAATCGACACTGGTAACTACATTACATTCTTGCAATCAATTAAGAGACAATTCTGATAAAGAAGCTTGGATTCATCACCATTTTTAAACCACAAGTTGATTTTACAGCCAAATTCTACAGCCACAGAATCACAGGACATTTGTGACCTTGGACGCAAGTTTAGGAAGATGCTACTTCATGGACGTTAAGGCAACTGATTTCAAGGAGACCACTAAACTTTGATTTAGTATTATTTACAGTCCTTTTAAAAGGGCTAACAGCAGGCTCTTGACAGCTGGTTGGTTTTGTACAGAAGCTAACTGCCTGCCTGCCTAAGGAAAATTATTGTGTACCTCACATTATTTCTGAATACGTGATGTCAGTTACTATTGATTTCTGCAGCTTCATACTATTGAATATTAGCCAAATGATTAAAGAAATTGACTTTACCGGTGGCTCCAAAAGCATCCAAACATTCTATCGGTTTACGTTCCTCGGCTAGAACGGCTAGTGCACAGAATATCAACTGCCTTGAAAATAAAAAAGAATGGTCACAGTTAAGTAAGTTGAGAGAATACTTTTCCTTCCTTTTCATTATTTATTTCCCTTGGACATAATGCTAGAACATGTAAGCTAAACTCTACCTTTCACACGCAACAACTGTAAATCAAAAACCTCAACCACCCTTAAAAGTTTAACTCTTCAGCAGGATATTCCTAAGGTAAGATCCCGAATCAACTTAGTTACTCTAACACCAGAAAAAGCGGCTGGCATTCAAAAGTAAAGAGTGTTTCTTTCACTTTCCTAGCCCAACCTGATACGGCCCTACTAATGGCTATGTTTAATAAGATGTTCGAAATTGCTGCAGAGCACCGAAATTCCGCTGTGTTGAGGAACAGGCCTTGTTCTTTCAGACGCGGCCCTAAGGCGAGCTGCAACGGCCTGCTCCAGAGGCGTGCCTTAGCCTGCAGACGTACCCGAGCCAACTGCAAACCTGGCAGCTCAAATATTACAGCACTGAGACCGTGAAGGTCAGCACGGGCTGAAGCACAGTCCCACGTGTGGGTGTCGATGCTCACACCTTGTGGTACAGACACCATTTATGACTCCTTAAAAAAAGACAATACTCCCTCCTTCACCTTTTTTAATGCAAATAATGAGAAGACACCTAAGAGGATCTGAGTCCCAAGAGAAAAAGGCCTAAAATATGGAAACTAATTTACAGGTACACTGCTGCTGTTCAGTTAGGAGAGAGCAAGCAGCAACTGTCCATTGTATCTTATGGATACAATGAAATGTATCACAGAAAAACATCTTCGGTGTATACAATAGAGTGAGTTTTCAGGTGCGCTCCTTTCAAATCCTGTTCTTCTCCATAACCTACTCATTACAGAACACTTAACTGTTTCAGAATTGACAATATTCCCCACATCATGTTCTTGGGTTTAAATATTATTTGTCAAGAAGTGTTTTCTGATGAAAACTATTTCTCCTGCCCTCTGAACAAAAGTTTTGCAGGGTTTGCTTTTCAAAACACATGAGTATTTTTCACTACAAACTCCCCACGCCTCTGGTGCATCCTTCCACTCCCTGTTCTCTTACCTGTTGAGTTTCATTTTAGGATTAAAATAGGAATCTGTTTTATGAGGTGTGGAGTAGTTGGGAAGAACCTGCACGTCTGTAGCTGACTCTTTCAGCACTCTGTAAGAGGACCTGGGAGCAGGAGCTAAAAGACAGTAATTGAGGGAAGGAAAGAGTGGGAATTGAAATTATCATCAGCATATTTGATAAATTAAACTGAAAATTTGCTCCCATATAGCAAGAAGTCTGGGTTATGCTGTAATCCAAGGAGCACATGGGTGAGTTAACAAGTATGTAGGGGAAAAAAAGCAGGGAACAATTTATCTTCTGGTCCTAAGCCTGGCTGATAAGAATCAAACTCTACCACAATTTTCTTCTCATAAAACATCATTTTTTTTTCTCAGTTGGCCTCCTATGTATCCACTCAAATTTATGAAACCAGCCTCTGAGCCTGAGTCTTAGCACATTTGTTTTGCATGTTCAAACATAATACATTGCTAATGAATTAAATCCCTATTAACATAGTCCTGAATGTATATCAATGAGCTTCAAAAACCCCTCAACATCCTTGATCTCTGTAAGTTCGCAAACAGCTTCATGAAACGTGTCTAGACAGCACAAGCATAGGGACAATTTCAGCACTTAAGCTCTGTATAAAATACAGTCTGTGGCAAAATAAACTTTCTGTTTTGACAGCTGTAAACACATGCTGTCCATTCCTCTAAGCAATTTATCGCCAGTCTTCAAGTAGCAAAATATATCCAGGAATGACCAGGAAAACCCTGTTAGCTATCAACTAGACACCTTTCAGTGCTCAGCCTGCCTCTCTCTCCATGCTTTCAAACACACAAATTGTGAATCTGTGAACCATGCTCTCCATGTGCTCCACAGTCGTAGCCCCCACGTGCTGCTGAAGTGCCTACAAAGCACGAAATACCCCACCTCTCAATTTCTCCTCTCCCCATGAGGAAAACCAGCCACATGCATTTTGTGCAAAAATGACAAATGGCTCATCCTTTTCTAACAGCTCCGAAGAGATGCAGAGATTTACATATTTCACAACAGAAACTCTATTCAAGTTGAAGTTAAGGAATATGGATAGATGGAACCACCATCACTTCTCAGACACGTGAGCTGAAGCCCAACATTAAATGATTATTCCTAAAGCACATATGGGTAACAGAAAGAAGTGTGAACCTCACAGCCCCCAGGACTGCCCTTACTATATTGTATCTAAATAAAATCCATACATCTACACAGAGACAGAGAAAAAGAAGTCAGACTAATTTTCAACAGGAACAGTCTGGGCTGTAACAAAAAAACCTCAATTTTTACACACCAGCTAATCAATTATATCCTTTTTACTCAACAGCTGTAGAGATCAGACAACTTGCAAAAATAAAGGAAATAAAATTAATTTCAAGATTTGGCATTCCAATTATTTACATTTTTTTCAAACTAGCTTATCCAATTTTAGAGATAAAGTCTAAATCTGGAAGATGTCAGGATTGTAATTTATCAAAGAACTACTGACACCTCCATCATGACTGTCCAGGGCTGAAAAAACATCATCTTGTTTTGTGAATGGCATGCTGATGTAGTTTGGCTAAAAACCAAAGGATTTTTATACTGCAGAAAGATTTACTCTAGACTGTTTAAACAAGAAAGACAGCAAAACACAGACACATTAAATTCTCTATACAGACTTTGTTTTATGGCTGCCGTGTTCCCCATTCCTTTGGAGACACAGAAACCTGTATTTACAGTATTAAACTAATTGTGAAGGGAGTATTATTGATCAGTAAGGACAGAGTAACTGGTCAATGCAGAGACTAAATCACAACATTGCTACATCTTTGAGGAAAATGAAAAATTCTGAAATATTAAGGGCAGATTTCTCATTAGTAAAGCTAAATCTGTTTTGGAATTTTTCCTCATGCCTCTCACCCACATAGCACAGTTATTGCATGTGCTACATATGATAAAAGGATTGAATGTTTGATGTAAGAAAGAACCTACCTGTAATGAACCTTGATTCGGTTTCTCCCTTATTCACATGACGATTAATATGACCTATCATGTCTGTTCTTCGCGTGATGGTTGCTGAACAGATGATACAATGGTAATGGGCTCCCATCTTTGAAAATGCCTGTAAAATTAATGTGTGGTGTCAGAATGCATACACGTGGTTAAAGCAGCACTATACCCCAACACTGTTACCTCTAGCGCATACAAAATATTTTCAACCCACAGCCAGAGACTGTAAACAATCTGCAAGTGCAGCTCTCCAGCCCCAGCACCACAACCAGTCAAACTCTGCCAGTACTCCCTGTCCTCTGCACACAGGGGAGGAACTGAGGAGCAGCCCCTGCCTGGCCTAACGAACCTTCGTCTCTTCTGCACAAAGCTGCCATCTGCTCCAAACTGTGACGAGTGCTTTACGTGACCTAGGCAGCTACCCACCAAAGTAAGAGAGATACAACTACGTCCAGCTACCCAAGGGTTGTATCAAGTACATACACTCTGGACCAATAGGCTTTTGGCATCCCACACTGCAGGGCCATATGTATTTGGCCACTAGGCAGATTGCAGAAGGTCCCCTGCATCACCCATTTCCCCTGCTTCGTAGGGTAACGAATAGTTCTGTGATTCAGCAGTTTTACCTGGTCTCCGATGAGGTTTGGTTTTACTGGGCGACAAGGTAAGTGACAGATGCACATTCTGTACCCTGGAAAACAAATTGTCACATCACAGTACAGTCAGTAAACAAAAGGTATACGTCCTATATCACACGGTCTCATTTAAGACTCTCAAATATTGCCACAAGATAGCAGCAAAAGAACATCACCAATTAGTTGGTATATCCACCCTCTGTACAGGGAAATTTATCAGCCAACTATACATGTTAAATTTTAAAATGCACAAGAATTACATACAGACAATTAATTTTAATAAGTCTGTTAGCATCCTACAAAGCTACGTTGAGTCTTCAGGCTATACTTTCTTTACTTTTCTTCAGTACACAACTTTCCAAAATACTTGTATTCTACAGAAGTGGTGTTACCTGGCTACAAGACTTGTGTGAAGACTCCCATAGAACCTATCTTCCAATTAAAGAAAAACAAAAAAACCCCAAAAGAGATACCTACTAATGCATGCAAAACCAGAACTCTAGTCAGAGCATTTTTTATTTTAATCTTGTTCATCTTATAATTAGTCATTTTATTTCCTGCAAACCCAAACACCTAGTTCTTTAAAAAAAACCACACACTGTTCACTTTCTTTTCCTTTTGAAGTTCTTGCAGGGAATTTAATGCATCTTAAAAGCAGATCAGTTTATTAAAAAACAGATAAGGCTACCAAATACTGATACTAAATAAACATTTTTAAGTATTTATCTGAAACCATGGAATCTTTACAGTGAGCCAAAAATGACCACACGTGTGTGTGATTATGAACAACAAAAAAATTTATTGAAGTAATTTTCATTATATACATACTTTATATTTTATAGTAATTTTTATGACATGCCAAGCAATTACTATCATTTTGTTTTAAAACAGGTAATGCACAGCTGTAACTATTTTGGCATGTAAAAGAACAGAGCTAGTTCACATTTACATTTTACATCCCAGGTCAAAATTCATTACATCAAAACGAGTTTCTAATTCAGAGCTGGTAACGAGATACTTAAGAGAAATTTACCAAGATGAAACACAGATCAATGTCCTACATGTCCACCATTTCTTCTAGTATTCACCATTCAAATATGATTGCCATTACCTTCAAATTCAACAGAAACTTTCCAGTGCAAATTCTGAAGGTGACGATGGAGCTTATAACTATAGCAAGCTTTCAGTTTCTCCTCAGGACACAATGGACAAGGCTTCCTTTCATCTGAAAACACGGACAAACAAAAAGCATGAGGAACACATGAGATGCAGTTACCACTCGTGTTAACAGAGATGCATGCTAAGAGAAAAAGAGAAGGAAGGTACGATCAATGGGAGTCAAAGATTAATTCCCCAGGGTATATTCTATTTCGGGCATGCACAAACTTTAAATTTGTGGGTTGCCTCTTTCTACCCCATAGAATATAGACAAGAATCACTATTACTTTAAAGATCATTAACTTCTACAACTTCATTTTCTAGTACTTTTTAGTCCAGCAACATGAGGCTAATGCAACTTCTGAAGAGTACTGCAGAATAACAGACTTTTATAGATGAAGTCTAGAGACTTGCGCTGTTTCGAAAAAAATCCCAACTGAAGAGGTTAGAACAAGAATCTGTCCTTCCTGCTCTTGAATCTTTTAGATAAAACAAGCACCTGGTATCTTTTTAAGCCGCCAAAAAAGGTAACATACTCTTTTAATATTTTTTCTTGGAAATCCTGCATAAAAGACAAAGGCAAGATTACCTGACATCAAAGGTGCTGACACACTTGTAGTAACCTACGTAAGAACTAGCTATTGGGAGACGTACGTTGTAGAGCTGTACACAGGAGTTACATATCAGAGCATCTGCTGCTGGGTCTTAAGACTGCTGAACGTCAAACCACCTCCCATGCAGAGCTTAGCAGAAAGGCTTCTACGTGTTAGAACAGTACGGGATCAATACTCAAACATGCCACACAACATTGGTATCTAGAATAATTACTGATTTTAGGCTTGCACAACAGCAAAATTCCTCTTTTATGACTTTACGAGTCGATTACTTATGTCCATGCCAAGTCCCACGCCACAGAAGGCAACAGAGGCAGCCTACAAATTAATCACCAGTGCTCTCTAATGCTGATCAGCCTCTTCCATTGACTAATGAATTGCTGAGTATCAAATATATGAGGTGATGGTAATACAAGTCAGTCCATAAACATATATAGCAGGAAAACGCTACATCCGTAGCAGAAGAAAAAAAATTACTATCGAGAATAGGGAAAGGAATAATGAGTTTATCACTACCACGTAACTCAGCTCAGCAACAGCTACAAGTTCAGGGCTTATGAGGTACTTACGATCTATTACTTATGATCTATCTCCTCACTGAAATGAGCAAACTCTTTTATAGAAGTTTTTGGCATATTTTTTAGTCAAATTAAACAGACATGGAGGTAGGCTATTATTTCCATCAGTGGCCACTCTAAAAGATGATAAAGGCGCAAGAGCTGTATGATGCAAAGCCTCTGTGGACCCTGATGTTTTTCTTGATCTGTGAATAAAAACTACCTTCAGTCGCAAGGGCTGCCACTACCAGCACTAAATACATACATGTAATCAGAGAAAGTTGTAATAAAAACATTTTGCAGTCTTAAAGCAATCCTCCAATATACATCTAGATCAAAAATGAATACAGAGCAGGGAAAAAAAACCCAAGAACATGCAAAACAGAATACATTTTTATTTAAACTGCACTGCAAAGACAACATTAGCTTCCCTGTTACCGTGGCACTTGAAGTACAATAAAAGTGAGACTAAGCTGCTGATGTACAGCTACAATTAACATTTTGCTGATCCATGCATGCTGCCAACATTAGAAATGCTACAATGCAGAGGAAGACTGAAAGGAATCATTAAGGCCTTACATTTACTGAAGGAATTACAACGTTCACTAAGCAAGGGAACAAATCATTAAGCTATTTTTTATGAAAACCCTAGTTTTTAAGCATTATAAATATATGTCGTGTGTTGAAATAATAACTAAGAAAACCCGTAAATACCTGTAACATGAAGATCTGTGTTCTGGGATACTGCCATGGTAAACTCACCTTCTTTCAGGTCAGCTAGTTTCTCTAGATCAGCAAGATGTCTTTGAATTGAAATATGTTTCTCTAAAAAGCAGAGATATTTAGAAGTTAAACACTCAGTTAAAATATTATTTTTAGTTTAGTGCTATTTTTCTGTGTGTCACTTCAAATCCAACACTATTAGAGAATGACTATAGTACCAATTTAAATACTTGTTTGTATCCTTCAGCTTCCATGGCAGAAGGAATGACTGCAAAATTAATCCCCTGAATGGTTCTTTAGTAGGATCCATATATTTCTACTTGCTTTTGAATGCTGACACACATCAAATTTCTCCAAGTGGAAAGACCTTAATTTAAAAAAACAAGCTGAAAAGATCAGGCCACATTCCACGTACTCCAGATTTTACTGCTCAGCATCATCAGTGAATTATGCACAAAGAAGTATAAAAACTTCCTATGAACTGTCTGAAAAAACTAAAATACCAGCTAGAAATGAACATATTATAAACAACAATTATTCACTGTACAGCCAGGACACATTAAATTCTACCCTATTTTTCTTCCTTAGAAAACTGTTTAACCTTTAAATTTACCTCCTCATTTTTCAGTCAATGGGACCAGTGGAGAATTAGCTAAAACCAAGATTACCCCTTATCCAATAAATTAGTTTTATTGGTTTCAGCACACAGAACACTCAGTTTACAGTAATATTGAATCTGTAACGATTGTAAACCTTTATGATGTTTTTACAAGATCAGTTTTCAGGTTTTCTTATGTGAAACAAAGATAGCAACTGACCAATGTGCTCTAGATACAGAGGTGAGTTTTAAAACAAAGGTTAAAAGCAATTCCTAGTTTTTAATCTCTGCACTTAGATACAACAGATTTTCTCTGCTTTCATCAGTGCTTTTAGAACCAGAGCCTAACAGAGGTCATACCTCATCTAACCCCGACTTCTGTCACTGCGTATGTGTGTATTTCTGCAGGGACTTCTAGAAATTTAAGGGGAAAATGGCATCTATCAGATGTATGGGAAATGAGATTTCACGCATTCCTCTTATCTCTCTTCTATCTATTTCTACCTTTTCTTCTCTTTTCCTCAAGCACACAACACAAATATTCTTAAGAGTTTATCAGCAAACCTCTTGGATAATCCGAGGACACATCCAAAATGTTGCTGTCCGATTCCTTCGTGGAATCTTCTTCCATTTCTTTTTCTTCAGTTTTCAGTTCTAGTTCAGTAACTTTCACATCCAGGTTGTTGGTTTTTACTTTTCCAGAGGCAACCGCACCATCTTTAACAAAATCAAACCAACAAAAAACAGTAACAGCGTTATTGATATAGCTGAATTAGACAAATATATTTGTTTCCAATAATTTGGTGCTTCTAACAGGCAAAAATGACTACAAGTGTGAAGGAAAACAAAAAACAAACCCTGTATGATGAAGAGTAATACGAGACTCATTATTGCTTATCCTTGGAAACTACTGTGAAATAATGCCATCCTGGACAGACAAAACTACTTGCCAATCTGTATCACCAGATGTTTAAACTTAACAGAGTAATATTTACGCCTTATTTTCTGGCAAAACCAGTGCTAGCAAGAAAAAAGCGGGCAAGGAGGAGGTCCAAATGCTCATTATAATACACTAACAGCTAAGAAAATTTGGAAAGGGAAATTTAGAACTGGTTATGACTGGTTGAACGATTCGAAAAAAGGAGGGGAGGGAGTAAGGAATTTGCTACCACCAGGGGCTATGAGGTGGGTTACAGTGCTGGTGCCACCAAGCATCTGCAAATGAATGACTTCCCTGGGGTAGCAGAAATGGGCCCACTCAAGAACTTAAAAAGGACTGAAAAGGCTGAGTGATTGGGCAATAATCTGACAAAAACCAGCCAACACTTAGGAAAAATAATTTTGATTTCACCTAGGAATGCAAGGACTCAGAGCTGAGCATCATGTCGGGACTACCACCTTGGGATTTTAAAGAAGTTTTGAGGAAAGGGAGAGGTATAAATCCTCAGGAGCAGCAGGTCCCTCTCCCCAGCCACAGACACCGGGAAGCACTGGGGAAGGATGCAGAAAGCCATGCCTAGACTGCACACTGAATGCCCCTGCCCCCCCCCCCCCCCCCCCCCCCCTTCAAAGGGACACCAGAACTAGGGAAGTTTCAGAAAAGGGCGACAAGAAATAACAAAGCTATGGGATCACTTCTGAGAAGCAACAAGTTCTCAGCCTGGCTATGACAAATGTCTGTAAGATAAGGAGATGCAGGGAGAGCACTGAAGTCAACCACTCATTGTCTATTCCAACACAAAAACTGGGATGCACCACATGGAGATAGCAGCTGGAAATTCAGAGAAGAATGTTCTCCACACCACCTGGCCACTGCAGACCTCCCCACCACAGGCTGCTCCACGTCCACAAGTGCCACAGTGATAATTTTATGGAAAAGAAATCCGCTACAGGCTTTTAAATACAAAAAGGCAACCTTAGGCTCAAGGAAATCGGGAATAAGGAACTGTGTTGTTTGCAGACACTTCCAGAGGATGCATTACTGTATGGTTGCTCCGCTCTGCTGGTCCTCACTAGCCATCTACTCCTGGCCGCTACTGAAGGCACAAGAAAGGCTGGAAGGATCTTAACAGCAGTTCTTACCATTCCCCTGGGATTTTTTGCTTGTTTGCTTTTAAACACCGCCGTTGGATATGAAACTTTTGCTATTACAAAACAAAAACAACAAAACAGAAAGAGGAAATGGAAGGAATACCTCAATCCAGGCGTTCGAGAAATTGTTTCGAAAAACAGAAACACAGAGTAAATTTATTCCGCCTCCCTTGCGATACATCCAGGGCAGCACTGCTGCTCAGCTGCTGGATTTCTCGCACATCTATTTGGAAGCTGATATAATTCACCTGAGACACACGTATTTCCTTCTCAAATGAGAAAGATGCCTGGGGATAGTTTCTCAATAGAAAAACAGATGGAAAACAAAGAAGTCGAAGGATTTTTGGTAAGAAATCCGTAAGAACCATGATTATGACTGCACGTGCTGTGAGAAAAACTGATTTAACACTTACAAAACCGCACAGTGAGAGCACAGCAGGAGCCAAGCCCCCCCGCACCGGGGCTGTGCATCTTCAGAGCAAGTGTAGAGTTTAAAAAGGTTGAACAAGACTATGCACATATGTACACAGAGCTTCTCCACACACCTACGGGGAGCGGGGTAAACTTCTGCACTAAAGGATTAAGCAAATCGGGCTGCTACCTAAACAAGACGGTAGGATTTTTAAACGCCCATCAGGAATCGCGGATGAGGTAGAAACGTAATAACGCTTCAAAGAGCTGAAATAATAGTATTTTTAAAATAAAAAAATGAAAACAATAGAGGAGTCCATTTCAACCGTAAGCCTGCAGCAAGTGACTGGCATCGACGCCACACCTGGCACGGCTGGAAAACTGGCACAACCAGCGCAAACGCATTTGGAGAGAAAATAGGGAGGCGAAAAACTCGGAGGGGCGGCACGGCGACCGCGTGGGCCGCGGCACACACCGGGGGCCCGTCCCCGCCAGCCCCCCCCGCCGGCTGCAGGGACGCCCCGGCCCAGGCCCCCCCGCTCCGGCCCCGGCCCCCAGCCCCCCCGCCGGCTGCAGGGGCGCCCCCTGGGCGGGGCGGGAGCCGCAGCCCCTGGGCCGGGCCGGGCCGGCGCGGGCACCACGTGCGCTCCCGCCGCCCGGCCCGCGCTACACAAAGGCGGGAAACAGGGGGCCCCAGGCGCGCGGGGGCGGCTCCGGCTGCACATTCACCCCCCCCCGCGGGGCTCCCGCATGGCGCCGGCCCGCGGCTCCCGGGCACGGCGCGGTCCGCACCGCCGGGAAGCGGAGCAGCAGCCGGGCACCGGAGCAGCAGCCGGGCACCGCGCCGCTGCCCTCGGCGGGGGTCGGAGGGCCCAGCTCCCAGCGCGCCGCCCGGCTCTTAGCGCTCCCCCCCCGCCCCCCCGCCCCGGCCCTCACTGAGCGCCGCGGTCTCGTCGCCGCCGCCGCCGCCTTCGGCGCTCTCCTCTTCATCGTCTTCCCGCCCCGGCTCCCTCCGCTCCGGGGACAGAGCTGCCAGCGAGGCCTCCGCTGCCATCGCCTCCAGGGGTAGCCCGGCGGTGGGCGCAGGGAGGTGAGGCGAGGGGCCGCGCCGCCGTCGCCGCACGCCGGTGGCTCGGGAGGGGGCGGCGCTGCGGGAGGCGGCGCGGAGGCCGGCGCTGGCGGCCCGGCACGTAGGGCGGGAGGGGGCGGGCCCGCGCCGCCTACATCTCCCAGAGGCCTCGCGGCTGTAGGGCCCGGCCTGGCCCAGCGCGCCCCGCGGCGGGGGGTGGCGGCAGCGAGCGGCGCCGCCCGGCAGACAGGGTCGTCGCCGGCCCGGAAACGGGGCTACGCTCCGCGTTCCTCCCGAGGCCTCTCCGCCGGCACCGTGCCTCCCGAGGCTGCCTGGCGTGACGTGACGTGACGCGACGCGACGCGGTGCGGGGCACGGAGCCGCTCTCCACCTCGGTTTCGTCTTCGCTTCGACGGGAGGGTGTGTCCGAGCTGTCCGGCCTGCGGTGGGGCGGGCCGGGCCCCGGGGGCTCGCCCTGTTCTTCATGCGCGGCACTGGGGGCCCTGCAGCCCTTCCCCGAGCCCGCCCGTGCCGTGGCGGCGGGGGGAGCCGGGTGTTTACCTCAGCTTCCCGCCTGCGCCGCTCCGGTGGCCGGGCAGTTCAGGGAGCTGATCCTCTGGAAACCCCCCTGGAGCTCTGGGAGCTTCTGGCGAAGCTTCCTTAGGCCCTTCTCAGCGCCGTCTTGTTCGCGAGGCTAGTTGTGTCGAGAATGGTGTAGCTGCAGGGACATGTCGCGATATTACCACCCCACCTCCCCCCAGCGGGGTGTGTGTGTGTGGCGCCCTGGGGGTGTGTTACATAATTGGAACTGCTTTAAAACTTGACGCTCGTACGACTACATGTTAAAGGATGTATGCCTCTATTGCTCTGGTATGTTTGCTGGTACAAAATATGCCTCTCTGGACCAGATGGCAGGGTAATTGCTATCTTTTTTTTTTTTTTCTGTGAAGTTCTCTCAGTCACGAGATGTGAGTAATTAACCCTGTTGAAATCTGCTGTGGCTCTGTAATGAGAAAACAAGAGTATTTTTTTCTCCATGTAGTTAAAATTTTAGGGTTTATACCATCTGGAAATGAAGACTTGAAATAAATAATAATGGCAACACTGTTTTTTCTAGGTTTTGAAGATGTCTAAAAAGAAACTGAAGAAATTAATGGGAAAGGAAGACTGTTTGGATAGCTGGGATGACAAAGTAGGAACAGCTGTATTATTAATATTATCACTATTTTAATTCAACCCACCCCACCCACCCCCTATTGAAGAGAAGACCATGAATTGTTTAGTGGTCTTGTGATCCAAGGATGAATCAAACTCAAAGGTGTGGTCATAAAGAGCAGCAGAAGGGTTGAATTGGTCGGATAAGTGCAAGTGCTGGCCAGATGACTATCATCTGTTTTTCTCCAGAGGCTGTGAGTAGTGTGGGTATCAGAAAATAAGAAGTTCTTTTACTTCAGTGTGTTTTCCTTGTTGAGGAAATTTGAGCTTGAAATTGTTATCAAAATCACTACTGTTTTCCTGAATTGTTATCTTGGATCATGTATCCTAACTTCCTGATTAATCACAAATCATACTTTGCAGCATTGTTGGGAAGCAACTCTCCAATGTTTCCTTTTAATCACTGAGATTATATCAACAACCAAAATTCTTAGTATACTCTGGTATATATTTGTATCTAATGAGGAAATTTTCACTAAGTTGCTTGTAAAGTGCAGGTGCTGCAGGGATGATAATCTTTCTGGTCATGCTTTTATGCTGCTTTTTAAAATGTTTTTTTAATGTGTTTCTTAATCCCTTTCTGGGAAGTTAATTTCTGCCAGTTGTATAATATATATCCAGTAAATCAGTAGTTTAATAAATCCACACTTAAGTTTGCCAGGTTTTTTTCCTTTAAATTTTGCAAGGCATATATGAAATAAGAGCTTTTAACTGTCTTACTGTAAATGTCTCAAAAAATGTTTGGAAGTGTTTGTAAATGAGCATACTATT
Source organism: Falco naumanni (assembly GCF_017639655.2). NCBI lineage: Eukaryota > Metazoa > Chordata > Aves > Falconiformes > Falconidae > Falco > Falco naumanni. The sequence goes on along the minus strand of NC_054064.1, from coordinate 4,310,991 downwards.
ATGGCCTTATAAACCAAAATATGCATGTTAGAAGGCTTTTGCTTGTAGATGTTTTTCAAAGACGAATGTTTGTAACTGGTTTTCCTCCTGAATTCCTTATTATTCAATTTGTCTTTTAACTTTAACTTATCCTAAAGTGGTGGGTTGTTTGGGGTTTTTTTGACTCCTGTAATACAGAGGTTAAAAACATGGCTTAAAACCTCGTATGATAGCTGTATTGCCACTGCTAATGCCTATACCATATATATATAATATATACTATAGTTTTGACTGTTGCATGACTTCAGTCTGAGACTGCATGAAATACTGCTGCTATATGCAGACATTGACCAGCACAAGTGGCAGTGAGAACCCAAACTAATAATACCAAAAAAAAAAAGAAATGTCTTGATAGTAGCAAGTGTTTTTTCAGTGATCACAATATGGATAAGAGGTATCTTCAGCTCTTAAGGTGAGAGTAAGCCATTTAAGTAGAGTCATAGTTAGGCATGATTGTGCAGGGGCTTTGTGCTTTTTTGTGTGGTGTAGGCATGACTACAGATTACAGAAAATTTTATGCCCGTTGGCTTTAGTTTGGCATATAATTCCATAAATACGAGTGAAAGGACATTTGTCACAGTATAAATTGGAACAGCTTTACACAGAGCTGTCTGGAGGAGAACAGCACAGCTGCCTCTTGGTAACATGGCCTGGATTGCAGCAGGTGATAAGGTAGTCATGGGACTCTAAACGGAATGCCTAAACCAGTCTGCTGCAATGGGACCTCATGCTAAGAGGAAAGTAGCAGTAAGAAAGCTTGCTTAAGGTAACCAAATTAAGTGAAAACCAGAGGATTATCGACAGGCTTGAGAAAAGGAGCTAGATTGGAAAGAAATACTAAAAACACCATGAAAACTTGTGGTTCTAGGGGAATAGGCATTGAGAGAAAGCAGTAACTGAGCAGCAGTCAAACTGGGCTTGGTATGTCCCACTAGCATCGTGACCCCCGCCTGCCCTGATAGGCTATTGACAGCGTCTGGCAGTCAAGGTGCTCAGCATTCCAGCTGGTGGAGCGACAATATGGGGGTACATTCTGTAGCATCCCACGCGTTGCATGTGTGTACATGACCTTGTGGGGGGCCTTTCTTACCAGCATGGGCGATAGCAGGTTGTAGGAAGCATTACAGCTGCCCACATGACTGGAGCACCCATGTCTTCAACAGTATGAGCGTCCGTGCCAAAGTGTATACCGTAGGGGTGTGAGATTAAAACTTCCGGGTACCAAGTCATCTGATCAGGTATCATTTTGTAACTGTCTGTTATACTTTTTCTGCTGGTGTTGTTCCTGAGTGTGTAGTTCACTGGTTGCCAGTTGAGTTGTTAATAAAACACTTTGATTCCTATTTAATTATAATTGTGCGAGTTGAACAAGTCTTCGACAGCAGGTTGTGTTGATATGATTCTCAGTGGCAGCAGCCTTTGACAGCCTTCTAGGTTACTATTTCATTAGTTTTGCTGCTGTTACAACTCTGGAACCAACCACAGGCAGAAGTTCTCAAAACTTACTTAATTCATTAGGACTCCACTGCTTTCTGCAACCTTTTAAAAAAAATAATATAAAAACCCCAATACCAAAATGCTTTCTGATGCGAAAGCAAAATAGCAATAACTATTGCAAAATAGCAGGCCTTTCTAGTTAGGAAAATCTCTGCTGCAGTGACCTAAAGGTCTCTCTGAGTCAGCATGACCCAATTATTGAAGAAGTGAACTATTTGTAAAAGGCTCTACTGTCTGGAGCTTCCTTATCTGAAGTAATCCATATGTTACTATTCCATGTTGTAACTCCCTAAACCCTGCTGCTGTTTTGGGAAAACTGAGTCATATAACCCAAAGGCATATAAAAATTAACTGCCTTGTGGGGCAGAGTTCATGTCAGCATCTGTGATTTTGCTGCTTTCTGTCTTCTCCCATCGCTGCAATAGTAAACTGTTCTGTTCTTACCTGATCAAAGTTACCTTCCAGTTATTCCACAATACAAATGCTACACAGCTTGTGATATAGATCTGTCAAACAGTGATATAACTGCTTTCTAAACAAGGACTGTTCAAGTTATTTGTCTGGGGACTGTCTTTACTCTTAACCATGCGTAACTGCAGTTTCACACTGTTCTACCTAAGTGGTAAATCTAATGAGAGTTAATTACACATCTTTTCTGCACAAAAACATCCCATAGGAATTTCCTCTCTTTGGCCTTACGTAGTGGGTAGCTGGAAGCGGTCCTCAGGTGATTTCCTTTTCCCTAATAGTTTTTATAAATATATATTCTACATACTGATATATTTGTAGAGTATATGAAACACATTAGTCTTAAATGTGTTCTAATTAGCTGAGTTTCCTCTGTAACCCAGGACTGTGTGCCACATTCAATTTTTCTTCTTGTGTTGTTCTTAAATATGAGAAAATCAGAGTACTAAATTATAGCAAGTTATGTGGCTGCCTTTTCCAAGGTTAACCTATCTAAAATCAGTGAATCTAGTATGGAATAATAGTTTGTTCCATTGTACAAAGGTGGATTTTTAACTGTGGTTTCCTCTGCAAGCCCTTGGATTTTTTTCTTCTTTCAGAACTCTGAAGAAACAAGATCTTACAACTGTACTATGAAAGGAGAGACAGAATTTCAGAGGTAAATTCCTGTTCTCTCATTAAATGGAACTACTTAAAAATAAAACACGGACTTAAAGCTTACTGAATTTAGGAGTTTTGTTCGACTTGTTCACCGAATAAAATACAGTATTTTTAACTGATGAGGTGTTGGCATTGCATTAGTGAGTAGATTCTAAGCTGGGCAGTTTGAGATAGTTGAAGAAAATGGGGTTCAGAATTACTTTTTTAAACTCTTGATGTATGTCTCTACCTTTCAGATAAGGTAGGAATTATATCCTTCCAACACTGTTGTCCTAGAGAGCTGGGGTGTTGTGTGTGTTGTTTTTTTTTTCTCTTGAGCACTACCTTGTTGGTTTATATTGCATATGACACATTTTGTTAGCAAAAAAAGGCTCTAGTGGAGTCTGGAGGATAGTTCTGCGGTGAACTTAATACCTTTACCAGATTCCTGTACTCCTGAAATCATTGATTTCTCCTGATGCTTGAAGTAGTTGATTCCAAGACAAAGAAAGCAAATGTAAACAGTGTTTGAAAGCTACTCCATATAAGGTGAGAATGTTCTCATGGATCCTGAGCTTTGGATTGTTTCTTAATTATGGCAAAATGTTGTTGCAGTTTCTCTGTTAGACCGGAGTTAAGTCATAGGATATTTAGCTGCATGCATACGTGCTATTAAGCACTGTTTGTTGGTACAGTATGATAAAACCATAAAACAGTAACTATGTTCATGTCAAAACTCTGCCCAGTCCAGTCCCCCATCCCTGGCAGTGGCCAGCAGGACGTGCATAGGGCTTACAACACATGAAACAAGACAAGTGCAAAACTTTTCCTGTTGTACACCCATCCAGCTTCTAAGAATCATAGAGGGGTCTCCTAAGTCAGAAGTTGCATCTCAATCAGTGCGTTTAAGTTGCTTGCCCTACACGAGTTTGTCAAATGGCCTTTACCTCCCCAATGTTTTTAGCAATACGGTTAACAGAGTAGGCTAGAAACTTTTTTGGATATTTTAAACCTAGTATATGATAAATTTATTGAGTATTTGCTCTTACAAGAAAATTTCCTATTAATTTTTCATGTAATTAATGATTTCTGTAGAATGTTGGTTTATTCCCACCAACCGTTCCTTTTCCAAGTTCTCCAGTCTGTTTATCCTGTAATGTTTTAAAGCTGTGTGGTGCTTGGCACTGTGCGACCAAGCTGAACTGCAGCACACTTGAATTTTAGGATGACATACTTCATATATCATTAAACTGCTATTAAAATTTATCTGTGTGCTAAGATAAAACTAAACTTTGTAGGGCATCTCTCAAAGCAATAGATAGCGAATGGGGAAAAAGCTTTTTCTCAATCTTGTAAGCTAAAATAGCTGTACAGCTAGGAAAAATGCAAAACGTAAAAATGCTGTGTCAGACTGTTTTAAAGGACAGATGCTGCTGCAGGTTCATTTTTAAGAATGTACCAAACTGGTACTTAAAATACTTGGCTGTAACTGCCTAAATCAAGTGCAAGCTTTTTTCTTTTGTTTGTTTTTACATTAACTGAGCTAATTAGATTACTTTTCTTGTAATGTTTCTATAGATCCAAAGTGGAGAAAGATGGGCAAGAGAAGAAGCAAGACCAAAGGTCTGGTATTTCTCATGGTAATGATGGAAGATCCCAAGGAAAATCTGCAAATAGAAGCAAAACCACAGACAATTCTTTACTGCAAACTGGAAGGCAAAAGAAAATAGTTATCCAGTTTAAAGCCAAAGAAATTAAACATGGTAAAAGTACACTCACTCCTGACATAGTGAGTACTACTAGCAAGGGAAGTTTTAAAAAAAGTCGTTTTGATGGAACAGAAGGAAAAAGACTCTGGCATAGCTTTGCAGTTCAGAGGGACAAGGCACTGAGGAAAAAGGCAGAGAAAGGTAAACTTTGCAAACTAAAGTCAAAAGTGGAACAAACTATGTTGGAAAAATTTAAGTCTTCTGTGTATGATTCAGATGTACCACATAAAACAGGAGATGGATCAAAAAAGCAGAATGAAGATGTCAGAGTTCAAAAAAAGCCATCCAGTACTTCTACAGGGACTGTGCGGGATGATAGACCTTTCACTAAGAAACCAAACGTATTATCTAGGACTTGGGAAGAAGAGTATGTAGAAGAATATAAGGAGTTTTCTAAGACAAAGCAGCATGTGACTAAACATACGCCATCACACTATTTGACTGAAACATCACAACGATGGGACTCTTGTAAATGGAAAAAACAGGATGCTGATTCTGATAAAGCTGCTGGTGATTCAAGGACTGAAGAAAGGGACTTCGAGGCTACAGCATCATGTTTGAAGCAGGTAATGAGGACCCAGTTCTTTGTATTACATAGGTAGATGTTTCAGGCTAGTTTCTGAATGGCAGCCAGTTCTTACATGAGCTGTCATCTTACAGATTTCAGACAGGATTTCATAGCTAACTAGATAGATTTTTCTGATCCCAGTGCAAGCCGTGTTAAAACGTCCCTCTGCTAAATGCTTAAGCAAACTGGAAGAAAGGTCTTGTGTATTGGGACTGTGTCTGCACATATGCTTTCATAGCTTTACTTGGCTGCTGGGGGTATGAAATACTCCTGTTTAGGTTTAAGTCAACAAAATTTTTTTTGGAGCTGGCATGTTTATATCATTTATTGCATGACAGTTGCTCATAGCTGACAAAGTGATGTCAAGAGAACTTTGTTGCAGATCTAGGATTAAATTTATGTTTCCTGCAGAACTTTGTGTTTGACTGTGATCAGTTTGTTTCTGAGTTCTAGCTTGTGTTTGGCTCTGCACCTCAACTTTGTCTTGAGCATGGTTACTTTTTTTGTTGTTCTCATTTAACATGCCTAGTGGTTTTGGAGCTTTCAGTTCATGTTATGGTGGCATGATTATTTTGTGTGTATGCAAAGATAGTAATTATGTGCAGAATCATGGAATCATTGAGGTTGGAAGGCACATCTGGACACCATCTAGTCCAGCCCGCTTCCTCAAGCAGGGCCAGCTAGAGCAGGTCGCCCAGGACTGTGTCCAGTGTGGTTTTGAATATTTCTAAGGATGGAGATTCCACAACCTCTCTGGGTAGTCTGTTAAACCACTTTCACCATAAAAAAAAAAAGCGGGCTATTCAGTGTTCAGATGGAGCTTGCCGTGTTTCAGTTTGTGCCCCTTGCCTCTTGTCCTAGCACTGGGCATTGCTAGGAGTTTGGTTCCATCTTCTTTACACCCTCCCATCAGATATTTATAAACATTGATGAGTCCCCCTTCTATTGAGGCCAAACAGTCCCAGCTCTTACAGCCTCTTGTATGATGTGCCCCAGTCATTTAATCATTTTAGTGACCTTTTGCTCAATTTACTCTTATTAAATTCATGTCTGTGTGAATTCATGTGGGAAGTCCAGAGCAAGAATAACATAGTCACAAACCCACAAGAGATTGGGAAAATGGGCTTATGGTGTAATCCACTATAGTTATTTTAAAAGAAAGCCATCTTCTAAGCCCTTTCGAAATGATACGTAGATGCTTCATCATGGATATTGAAAATAGGTTTTACGTTACCTGTTTAATTCACTTCAGAATATTCATTGTTCTCTAACAAGCACTCTAAAAGACTGAAGCATGTTCTACTTCCGTTCCTACTTGCTTTTAGAATTTTGAGGTACTGTGCATGTCTGACTCCTACCAAGAAGGTGAGGACAAAAAGTCTGTCCAAAAGGTTGGTGATGTACTTGTTTAGCACTACAGAGGTATATTTCAAAACTCTTTGACATGGGCATCACTTGTTCCTCAGTATTCCTTTATATTCTGTGGTGTTGATATGTTTTTTTTCAATTCTTCCTACAGAGCTTCGAAGCCTTTCCACCAACTCAAGACAGCCAGAACCCGGAAACAGACCAGGAGGTTAGTAATGCTTTAATTTAACACTTCAAAGTGGTATTAAAAACTCAAGGCACCAAGGTTGAGTATCTGGACAATTCCATGCCCTTTCCTAGTATTTTGCATTGTTGGCTTATGAGCTACACTTCAAAAAATGTGGAGGTGGGTTTTTTTTTTTTCAAATACTAAACAGACTTGCTCAAGTATTGCTGATTAGGAACTTTCTGAAGGTAGATTGCGTTTCTGTTATTCTGTCACACAGGGAGTCTTCATAGTTGCTTACATATTCCAGCTATCTCATTTTCCATCCTCTAACTTCCAAGTTGGAAAAGATACTTTTTAAGAAACACCTGTCAGGAAACTTGCTGTCTATGTAGCAAAAAATGAAACAAATTATTTGGGGACCAGGTAGAAAGGTTATAAATCTTCATTCTAGGCTGTATTTTGGACATCTTTTGTGGACTTCTTATAGTGGAGGATGTGCAGAAGGTTCTCATGGCTTTATGTTTGCTGCACCAGCTTAAAAGGTTTCATGCTTCATTTTTGGTCAGTTTTAACTCAACAGCATTAATGTGAAAGTATCTTTTTGGGGAACAATTCATAAGTGATTACTTACAATGGATTTCATACATGCAATTTTTTTTGTTGTAGATGCAGATAGTTGAAGATTTGCATGTTGCTCGTCTTCAGAAGAGGATGGCACTCTCCGTTGTACAGACTTGTGGAGAACTTACAAGTATGGAAATAGATCTTCCAGAACAGGATTTAAATATTTCTGCTGGTAAGTCATGATTTGATTTCTTTGATATGTACTTGCAACTAGTTATTACAGTCAGTTAATGGTCTTAGTAGAGAGTATGCAACTGATTTTTTTCACTTTGATTTTTTCTTTTTCCCTCCTCAGGGACTTTTACTTCTGGACTAAACATGTTAGTGGTGATTGACACAAATATAATGATTAGTCACCTTGAGTTTGTCAAGTCCCTGAAATCTGAGGATATACCAGGTATGTGAATACATGGTGATCAATAAGGCATTTTAAGAAAAAACATGATGCAAGACCTTCAGGCTACATGAAGAAAAACAAACCTGGGCTGCTTAAAAAGGCAGCAGGTTTCATATAAAGGCAGAAGGCTCACACTTAGTAAGAGGCTGGTTCTGTGAACCCAGATAGGTTCTTGCCTCTTAAGGAAAGTTCAGCTCTGAAATCAGAATCTACTGTGCTATAGCTGTGTACCTACAGAGAGTCATAGTCAGCATTCCCAGAATGTGCATGAATTCTTAGAGGTAAGTAAGTCTTACCTACTGTAAGAATGTACTTTTAAGCGTTTAATCCATTACTAGTGGTAATTATGATTTCTACTCTCTTTTTAGCATATTTTTTTTTCTGGAAATCTAAAACCATTTAAAGTCTGATAAGCAGTCAGTCAGTACTTTATAGCTGTCTTTGTAAAGGTCACTGAATTCACAAAATGAGTGAACAATTTCTCAGGGATTCAGAATGCAGACCCTGGCTTTAATGTGTTGTGAAGGTTGTAGTGATTTAATGTTAGCACGATTAGAATCGTGATGTCACTTGGTGGCAGACATATTTGGAGTCTATCAGAATACTTAAGAGTGCTTTGATGCTTTCTGCTAATGAACACATTTATTCCAGCCACCTGGAAAATAACTTTAATAAGGGCCTGAGTAATTTTCAAGAGTGTCAGACTGCATTTCTCTGTCCCATATTAGGAATGGTGTCGCATTGTGTACACTGGGATGCCTTTTTGAGACTATTGCAGCTTCCAATTTCTGGTCCTGCTCCAGAACCCTTATGTTCAGAAGGCTGCTGATTCCTGACCTGTTTGTTACAAAGCAGATACATATTAATGTATTTTTTCAAAATTGTATTCTTATAATGTGAATGAGAAAGAAAACCATTAAAGTATTTGTTGTGGGTAGACCAGCGGAACAGTCAATTAAATTTCTGATTTACCATATATTTCATACATGAGAGTTTTAAAGTTCAGACCATACTTACATACAAATGAAACCATGGTCCAATATCCATATTTCCCGTTCCTGGCTTAGGAGTGCTAGTTGGCAATTAGCACAAACCATTGCTCCTTCTGTTTGATGATTGTTTTGGCACAGGGACTGTTGTGGTCATTCAGTTATTTTCAGGCCATTATTTCAGCTGCTGTCACCTTGAACATCTTCCAGTGAGTGTGTCACAAGATGGTAATTGCTACAAATGTATTTTATAATATTGCTACATGCTGTTGTCACAGTACTTGGTTGATTAAAATTGTGTCTCTCGTTTGTTTGCCTAATGTAATTTTTAAATGTAACCAATGTAGTGCTAGTTTGAGCTTAGATTAGGAAGAAGGAACTTGGCCTTTTTCAGTTTTTCATTTTTTAATGCTAGATATTCTTGAGCACGGAATATGAAAATTACTGGCAAAAAGATGTGTGGACTTACATGAAGATGATGTTTGAATTAAAAGTTATCTGTAGTAGTTTGCGTTGCTCTTCAAAATGCCTTTGCTTTTTGGTTGTGTGTTTTTGTTTTTTTTTTCTTGCAGGTGTTGGCAGACTTGCATTAATAATTCCCTGGGTTGTTCTACAAGAGTTGGACAACTTGAAGAAGGGGAAAATGTTGCAGCACGTTCGGGATAAAGCTATCCCTGCAGTCCAGTTCATCTACATGTGTCTCAAAAACCAAGATTCAAAATTGTGGGGGCAATCCATGCAGCTTGCTTCTCAAAAAATATGTAATATATGTGCAATCAATTTGCTTTGGGTACTTTATCCTTGCAGTTCACCTAGTGTGAACCTTAGCACTAAATTCTGAGTTTAACACAATCTTCACTCTGCAGTTTGCTAATTAAAATTAGCTAATAGCTTACAGCAGCCTTAAGAGCATATCCAAGGCTATAGTATGCAAATACCTTATTAGTGCTTTGTTCACTAGTTCTTTAATCAGTTGCTTCTCACTTTTAGCTACATCTGTTAGTAAGTAGGGGATTAGTTAATGAAAATTCATCTAGTTACTTTTACCTGTGAGCTGATGACATGTTGTACGCTTTTGCTTTTTACTCTGTCATCACAAAATCTAACGTACTCAAATTTATATGTGGCTCACTCATTGTATTATGGCAAAACCTTAGCATTTTTAAGTGGAGTAGTAGTTAAGAATGCAGAGCTCAGATTTGGACTTCTCTGTCATTGTTTGGGGAGTATTAAATTTAAAATCAGTGCCATGACTGCACGGAAGTATTTCTTGTGTTGAGTTACTTCTAAACATGTCAGGACTGTCTTCACTAAATTTGCAGATGGCCTGAGTGACGAGAACAATGACGATCGTGTTTTACAGTGTTGTCTGCAGTATCAGAACCTCTTTCCTCAGGCTGTTGTCATACTCTGCACGTGAGTTCCTGTGTGGTTTACACCTCCTGAGAGACCTAAAGTCTCATGCCAAACACACTATTTCCCAGTCATATCTTAAAATAAAGAGCTGTTTCTGAAGTAAGTTTTTCGAAGAGCACTTGCCGTCCTAAAAGCTAGAATAGAAGGATATAATAAAACACAAAGACTGTAGAATTAATCGCCTTCACGTGCCTGAAGTAGATTTAAGTTTACTCAGTATTCAATTTTAAAACTTCTGAAGCATAGCTTTCTCAGATTTTACTCTGATTTCTCATTTGAAAATATCGCTGGAGTTACAAAATAGAGAAAAGTGTTTGTATTAATGACTGAGAGTCAGTTAGAGACCTTGTTTCTGCTCACCTGGTTGGGAACAGTGATGAACATTGTCGGGTTAATCTTAGAGGGAAGATGGTGATACGTTTGCATCTGTTCTTGTTTTGTGAGGGTAACAGCTGACTTTCTGGGTATTGATGCTCAGTTTTTACAAGTCACATGAAGCTAATTTTTAAAGCGCTCATATTCCTTGGCAGGTACTGTAAACAGCTTGCTTTCTGGTCTTTGCTAGGACCATTTCATGCATGGTTTTAGTAAGGGAGGTTAAGACGCTGTTGGTTTGTTTTAAGCAGGCATGTGGATTGGGTTGCAGATGGAATTCACTGTATTGGTAGGGCTATTGATAATGATTTTGGGTTTCTGAGTGAAGAACAAGAGGTGACTTCAGAAGTGCTTTTCATCTGAAAATCCCTTTATCAATATAAGCCATGGGAATCTTTAAGAAAGTATTAGGATTGAACTTCATACTGCTTCTTTATAGTAGTACTGCTGGAGCAGCATACACTTCAGGGAAGCATCTGGAACAATGCTGTGGCCAATAGAACAGTAAACCGTATGAATTTATTGTAGCAATTGAGTAAGATAATACTGTTTAAGAATTATTGCCTTGTTTGCATTCCAAGATCATAGCAGCTAGACACCATTGCTATGGTGTTTATAGTTGTTTTTTTCTTAAAGCAAACCTAGATCCTGAAACATCTTTCAGTTTGCTTCTGATTTTTTTCAGAGTAGATGCTTTAGTTAATTTTCTGGTTTAATTTTTTCTACTGCTTCTAACTGCTTGAGAAAGCAAGCTTCATATATAGTGAAGCTCATAAAATAACCTTACTAAAGACAATTTTTTCAGTGTGTCTATTTTTATTACTTGATAGACTTTTATTACTTACTATGTAGTTGTCCTGGTTTTGGCTAGGGTAGAGTTAATTTTCTTCCCAGTAGCTGGTACAGTGCTGTGTTTTGGATTTAGTTTGGCTTTAGGATGAGAATAATGTTGATGACACATTGATGGACAGTGGTAATGTCAGTTTTATGTCAACAATTAATTCTCTTCTCCTAGGGATGATAAAAATTTATGTAATAAAGCCATTGTGAGTGAGGTCAAGGCATTCTGCAAAGCTGATTTGGTTACTGCTCTACAGAATCTGAATGTAAACAGGCACCACCAGAGCTGTGTTGAGCTGCAACAGTCAAAACATGGTAAGTTTGTTTAATGTACACATATAGGTATGCTGGCTTTTGAGACGTGTAATAATCAGTGTAGTAGAGAGAGAATAGTTTCTACTATAATTTCAGTTTTCATATACATCAAATCTTTAGGAATGCTTTTTACTTCGGGCAGGTTTTTTATTTTCAAAGGTAAGTGGGTTTCTGAAAGTTTGAGACCTTTATTAAAACATCTTTCTCTTAGAGTTCTGGCAAATTCAAATGTGACGTATTCTTGTTTTATAGAAAAAACACAGCATGAATTTCCTGTGTTCATAGTCATTCGAAAGGTGTCATGAACTTTTTAGGACTGAAAAGAGGTTTTTCCAGTGTAGCCAGGTTGTGTCCTATTCTTGGTAGTTGTAAAGTTCAGTATGCTAAGATCACGCTTTATATTTTATACTTACACTTTTACCTGCATCCCAAATAGCAGAACTTGATTCTTCGGTTGCTTGTTCATTTTTCCAAAGATACAAATAGATCTTAGAATATTAAAAAGTGATCTTCTTATACTTGCTGATATAGAGCCAGTGGGGTTACAGTCTTCAGTTATTTAAGAAAAAAAGAAATGTGGAGTAAGATCACAAAGGAATAATGCTCTGGGGAAATCAATCTTGGTTAGTAGCTTATAATTAAAAATGCCCACAGTACAAGTGGGTATAACTAGAAATACTTGAAACCTAATTAGATGTAGCCCATCTGCTTTATGAAGAAATATAAAGTGCAGTCTGTCTTTGTTTATGGGAACAAGTTATTTGTGTACTATCAACATAAATTAGATATAGAAACAGTTGCAATAAGTACCTTTTATTATCATTGGTTTGACAGGTACAGAATATCAGAAAACAGGAAGAGCTGATGCTAGTCTTACTGCACGATTCCCAAATATACTTCCAGACCTTGAAAAGAACTTGGGAGAAGCTTTATCTTGTATTTTGGAGACAGAAATGAAAATTGCATTTGGAAACCTATGGATGGAGGTGGTTTCTTATGTCATCTTGCTTGGTATTTGAAGTGTTAAGAGGGTGTAAATATACTTGGTATTTTAATGATATTAGTACCTGTGCTAAGCCAAACAGCTAAGTCATCTAGTTCATTAACATAACAGTTCATGGACAGTGAACAGTTCAGTGTTCAGTTTTGTTATTTCATTTTGTAACAAGATTATTCCATTTGACCAGTAATGACTGTGCAGTATTTTAATTCTTTTAGTAATACGGTAACAGAGATGTTGGCTGTTCAGTGTGAATTTTCAGAACTCTTTTTTTATTGGTTGCATTAAAATTTATATTTTGAGTTTTCTAGCGTGGTTGAATCACTGCATTGTAAATGCATCTTTTTAAGAAATTATTCCATCATTTTTTTATATTGCATAGAGGCACTGTTGTTGCAGACGCTTCTTCCCCATCTGAACAGATGTTTTTAGATACCATGTGGATAAAATTGTTCACAGCTAAAATGGTTACAACGCAGATGGAGAACTCCAAGGGTGTTAACAAGAACTTCCAAAACCTCACTTTTATCAAAAGTATTGATAACAGAAAAGAAATACTCATGTACAAGGCACTTTAATCCATGCTTTGGTTTAGATTGTATTTTATAGCTGGTAGGGGTTAGTTAGAAATTTACATTTATTGCAGATAAGCCTCTGTGGCTTTAAAAAAATAAAATCATTTGCATGGGATGATTGTTGTTCCAAAAGATAGGGCTTTGATTAGCTGTTAAGCGTTTAGGCACTTCTGATTAACTTAGTTGATTTCTGTTAACATGTTTTCAAATTCTGGTTTCACTTGGTAGTAACAAATTCCAATTTTATTGCTATATGCATATATTACTTTGTGTATTTATAGTCACAGTTAGGAAAGGTGTGTTTATTTTTACTTTTTTAACAATATTGGAGAAAGGCATATTTACCATTCTGGCTTTTGTACACAAGTAACACATTAAAACACTAAGAGATAACTTGAGTATTTGGAGTGTTTGAGGAAAGGGGAACCAAAAATCATGAAAATTATTGTACATTGAATGCTTCTACATGAGCATCACTCTTTAACCCATGCTGCTGCTGTATCAAATCTTTTTTAATAAACTTGTTAGATCTGAATTTAGCCTTGTTTCTGAGAAATCATTGAGATTCTACTTCAGCAAGTACTAATCATAACATTATTGAAGAATAGGGCAGTTGTGAAATGTATGGGAAAATGTCTACATGAAAATCAGCCTTTGAGTTTATAACATGATATCTTTCAGATACTGTATCTGAAGCCACCATGGACATTAGGAAACTTGCTGAAGTGTTATAAAAAACACTGGATGGCTGTTTTTGGTTACGTTGTGCCAAGGAGTTTACTTTCAACTATTGAATGTCTCTATGAACACCTTTGTACAGGTAAGAATCTCTGAGAACATTTATTGTAAATTTGTAAAAAAACCTCACTGTTCCAGCTTTAGCAGGTACAGAAGTAGGTACTTTGAAAAGGCTCGTACTCTGTATGTTTAAATAGTAACGTGTTCCATCCTTCTCTGCTCTTTTGTTTTTTTTCCAATTTATGATTATCCAAATGGAGCCATACCTTGGACAGTTTTACTTACTTTTGTATTGATCCATAATCCATTCCCTGGATGGGTGACAAAATCCCAACACTGTTTTTGTAGCCTTAAAGGCAGAGTTGAACTGAAATTGATGAGCCATGAATTACATACCAAAAAAAAAAAAAGAACAAAAAAACCAAAAAAAAACCACCCCACACAAAGGAAAACAGAAAGCTTGTGCCAAGATCAAGTCTGCCCAAACTCTGGTCGCAGGTGGTTTAAATATCACCTGCAAAAATCACAAAAATTATTTCTGAAATGCTTCGCTCTCACTTGGTTTTTTTTTTCCTTTTTGTAATTCAGCATTCTGCTGGCTTTTTTCTTTCTACTTTTTATACAAAGATAGTAAAAGCAAATATATTGACACTATCAGACATGTAAGAATTCATTTCACATATCTTGCATACCTGCAAAAATCAGGGGAAAAACATTTTAATGAATTTATATACTAATGGTCAACAAAGTCTCTGAACCATTTTCAAAAAGCAAATAATCTTTCTCCCTCCTTAGCCACCATGTTATGTGTGGCCAAATGATCTGCATTTGCCAAATAAATTAAGAAGGAGTAAAGGCTACTTAATGTGGTAGATGATGAGGTCAGGGTGGTGGGGTTTTTTTGGTTGGTTTGTTTGAGTTTTTTAAACAACAAAAAAAACCCCACCACTGTTTCATTTTATTTTAAAATGTCTCTAAGAATTCGATTGTAACAGATACACCTCTTCTGGGATATTGCTGTTCTGCAGAATTATTTTAGTTATGCCAGTTGATCCTCTTACCAGATCCTGAGGTAAATCTGAAAGACTTCATTAAGTAGTAAGAAATCTTCACCTCTCACGTTTCTCTTGAGACTGTTGGATCTAGTGCTTCTGAACCATTTTCAAGGCTTTTCAGGTGCTTCAGTTAATCCAGATATTTGAGTATAAAATTTGCCTCCTAAGATTGATGATGCCTAACATCTAATATTTTTTTATTATTATTATTTCCTATATTAATTTCTAAATACCAGATAAGCCAGTTGACTCCTCAACAGTGCGTATCTTGCTCCAGGAATCCAAAAAATTATTCCATGCTTTCAGTTCAAGGTCAGACTACAATGGTGTACTTCCCCGGGCTTATGCTGAAGTGAATAGGCTATACCAAACACTTACGGAGGTAAGGGGAGCATTAGGAGTTACCTAAGGGCTTGTGAACTCACTCCATGTTCCTATTACAAATCTGCTTGGATTTCTAAATTATTCCCATAATTTTAACAAATTATTGCAGGCAATGTTGTTTTCAAAATTAAGAGCTCCTAAATTTAACATATTTTCATGTAGCAATTACCTGCCTTTACATATATGCTTGGTAGTCACTCCCCTCCCTTTTTTTTTCCTAATATAAATGTGTTAGTATCGGGAGGGTGACTGAAAAACATTATTTAGCTGATTTCAGGAAAAAAATCTTCATTTTCTACTGCTTTTATAGCTGATGGAAAAGAGCCTTAAGATTAAAATCATCATTCATACTTCTGACATTGATCCAATACTACTTGTTCCTAGGTGTGCAGTTTCAGCTTTCATTGTCTTGGTAGCTCTGGTGTTACACATGGAGGGAGTTACTTATATCATGTGCTTTGTGATAGTTAATGGGGTTGTTCTGACACTTTCTTGTGTTCCAAGAAATATGTCTTCCCGCTCATCTCTGAGTTGCTGTGGAAGAAGTTTCAGTGCCTTCGTTTATGGTTATTGTTAATTCCATATGAAATGGCATAAAAAATGGAATAATGAGCATGGATGACTTGAAATATTTCTCTGTATGGGAAAGAATACAGGTCAAAATATCTGTAACAAGTTCTTTTCAGTTTTGGAGAAAGTTGAAGGGGAAAGGAGGAAAAGAAGGTCAAGGAGAGGAAAGATGATCTGGGGAACCTTGATTGCCTACTGTGCTGTAACCTCTTCGTGCAATGCTGTTAGCCACTTAGCCCGTGGTTTTGCGAATGGTGCTGCCGTAAGAAGCAGGCTTTCTGTCTGAAAACTTGCTTCCTCCTCTCCTTGTCCTGACAGGTGTTTGACTTCACCAAGGGCTGCCCTTATACAGACTAGTTTGTGCCAGATCCATTTCAGTTTAACCTGAACAAATTTTCTGAACCAGTTTACCGAATGAGTAGATGAATACATTGTGCTGTTGCAGAGGAAAATATGCCATCAGTCATGGGATAGGGAGTAAGAGTAAGAAGTGGTTCTTGTTTATAGCAGCTCGCCATGCTGGGAACTTTGGCCTAGGGTTTCCCTTTGCTTTGGTTTCCTGTCTGTAGATATACCAACGTATACGTATAGAAGAAAGACTTGATGACCAAGACCAAGAGATGCTTTAGATGCAGAGTCTGTAATAAAGATGGTTATGACTAGAAGAGTTCAGCCTTGCTTTTTTGAGCATTGCTTTAAAAAAATATAGAAGCGTT
The DNA here is from genome assembly GCF_017639655.2 of Falco naumanni. Taxonomy (NCBI): domain Eukaryota; kingdom Metazoa; phylum Chordata; class Aves; order Falconiformes; family Falconidae; genus Falco; species Falco naumanni. The sequence continues at coordinate 4,294,480 of NC_054064.1, read as the reverse complement.
CAAGCTTTTTTAAGTTAGGAACCAAATACATTCATTATTTGTTTCCTAAACTGTTTTATAAGGTGAGGTCAGACAGTGAGCAGAATTTATCAGAAGACATTGCTGTTCATTCAGAAAACCCTGTATGTGAAAAAATGGAAGCAGTGACACCAAATCTGCAAAACTCTGAAGAAAAAAAGTTACATCCAAGCTTTCATGTGGCTCAAGAAAATAGGCACCAGGAAATCTGGTCAGTCCTTGAAGGTGTATGGAATACAATAAACTTGTACAGGTATGGTATGCTAAGTTCAGAACTTCTACATAACCTTACGTAATTTTCAAACACTTTTCCTCCCTATTTTACAGAAGAACATATTAGTAGTTATTCAAAGTTGACCCCAAAAAAATAAAATCACACAACTTGTCAACAAAGAAGGTAGGAGCATGCAAATTTTTATGTGGATGCAGTCAGTGATATGTCCAGTCTGCTGCTCTATTTCCGGACAGTGGCTGAAATAAGTTGCCTTGGAGAATGGTGTTGAAAGCCCTGTAAGAGCCACACATGTGAGACACCCATGGAAATCTCATCTCTATCCATAAAAAGAAAGAGGCATTCAAGCTCTTACATTTTCTTGTGGTTATTTTCTTTCCAAATCCTTTGGAGGTATACTACCTTATGCAAAATTTTAAACTTTTTTTTTAACTTCAATGAATTTTGTTATTAAGCAAAATCCTTCACTCTATAAAATCCAAATACAGAATCTAGTGATGAATTTTCTTTGTCATAAAACCTCAAAATTACAGGAAATTAAACTCCCTTCCATCTAGATGTTTTACCATTGTTTTTATTTTGTTTATTTTTTGAAAAACTGCTTGAAAATCACAGATGCCATACATTTGGATACTACCACAAAATCTGAATAGATACTCTGTTTTCTTTTTGTAGTCTTAACTGAAATATTTTCAAAGGAAGGACTCTTTGAGTTATGTCATGTACAGAGGAACCCCCCTTTTTTTGGTGATCCGTTAAGGATTCACCTAATAAACAGTGATAATAACTCTACCAATGCCATTTCTGCCCTGGCATTTGAATGTACTATAGAGCTGCTTCAGCATACTCCTCTTGGCTTACACCAGTGCAGATTGATTAGAATTGCAGCTGATTAGGAGCTGGCTTGGTGTGGTGGTCAGGTCAGCCAAAGATATGCACCAGAGAACAGTCTCAGTGTGTTCTCTCACTGCGATAGTAATCCTGATCTTGAAGGTTTCACATAGGCATCAAGGAAAAACCAAGTTTACCGCTTGATAATGAAAATGCATCTGAACTGTTGGCGTTTGCCACCTGTTAGGGACCATGCTTTGAAAAAAGAATAACATTTTAGAATCAAAGGTCACTTCACATTCTTCTTGCCCGTGTCCAGAAAATACTACTCAGCTTGCATCTGTGGGGATAACGATTCATGAGTGCACTGCACTCATCGTCCTGATGCAACCATTGCAGGAAAGGTGTGAAGCCCATTCCAGTAAATCTGGAAAATCAAGCTTCTTAGAAAATTGATGGAAAGCATATTATTTTGCTTATTTAACCTAACAAGTTGCTTCCAAGAGAGACTTACTCACGTGTACTCAGGTCATGCATGAAGAGACTGTTTCATTCTCAAGTGAAGTTTATTGTTAAATCTATTTAAGTCAAAGTTAATATACTGTTTTAGAATACAGTTGCCAAGGAAAACTTTAAGCAGAAAAGTACAATGGTAGGACATGATCTTTGTACCATTTATCCTAGGACTATTTTAGATAATGTGGTTTTAATATAGGTTTACATTTGACCTTGGTTGTTTGGTTTTTTAGTAGTCAAAATGTAGCCATACAATGAGTTTCTCTGAATTCTGAAGATTTTTATTAACTTCTTTTCAATGTCTCTTCTTTGCTTCTTTTTAACGTTAGTATTGAAATTTTCCAAAAGTTGGACCCCAGCACAGTAACTGTGACTACAAAGTCTTCGTTTGAAGAAGCTTTTTTAGGTCTGCAGAAACTGTTGGTAGCGGTGAATGATATCCGTGAAGGAATTAGTAGGTAAGCATTTAAGGTAGTTACAAAAGCTAGTAACAGTCACCTAAAGTCAGAAGAGTCACTGAAATCTTTTGGTGCCAAAGTACAATTTATTATGTGTGCTTAGTTACATGATTCTTGGTAGCAAAAGAATAAGAAATTACTGCAGACATTCATATCTCCTGTAGTGAATGTTCTTTTTTATGACTTGGGATTTGTCTTCCAATATTTGATGACGAGCCGCTTGCCTCTGCTCAGAGTGTAACTGGAGCTATGACGTGATTAACTAATACATTAGCTCTGATGGCAAGAACTTTGAATAATTCAGAAGTTGTTTTTTTTTTTCAAATGCAAGACCCACCGGATTTGGTGCAAATTTCTGATCTAGTGAAGGGCATAGAATTTTGGTCAAAACCTATATGGCAGCAGTAATGTCATGTGAAGGGGCAGGGGGCGATTCCCTCAGCCCCAGGTGTTTGATCTGTCTTATCAGTGCCCCAGGAAAGCAGAGACCCTTGTGCCCAACCAGTCTGTTAGTGTCCCGTTACAGGGACCCTTCACTGAACAGTCCTGGACAAGGGCAATTTGACTGACTTGTTCAGGGAGACATGCCAGCAGTATCAGGGGGACCCCTCAGGGGCACTTCCCACTTTATCTGGGTGTGTTACCTGTTGCTGGCAACTGCTCGCGCCCATGAAGGATTAATACTAACGGAGTAACGCTCTTCATTAATATAAAATCATGACAATATTAAAGTTCGTGATTGCTGGTGATAGAGACTGTCTGCAAAAGCAAGCTTTAAATGATATACAACCAAACTACGTATAACTAAACTATCATCACTGACAACAGCTAGTGTGAGTGAGTTAGTAAGCACGCCCAAGGCAAAGTTCTTACCCAACAGGCGTCCCAGTGAGGGGAGGGGGCAGGTTCCGTCCATCGACTGATCCCAGAAGTTAGGATGGAGTCTTGCCCTAATTTCTCCCCTCATCTGTCCACTTCTTACACTTTACAGTATATTGCATATTTATTCATCGTGCTTAGGTTTGGTTACAAGTTTCTGGCTTCTAATGCAAATTAGTACGCATCCTCAGAGCGCACTGCTGAAGTTCTCCACTAACTACGCATGCTCCTCAAGCGGGGTTTTGCCCTCGTTTGCAGGGGCTGTTTGAGTTGGAGGTTGTGATCTCCCACTATTATCTTTGTTCTATTTTCAACTAGATTTCTGTTGATGTCAGTGGATTGCAACACCTTATCATTCTGTTTCCTCTTATAGCCAGAACTTTCCTCACTTGAAGGCTTCTTTCTGCATAACTTAGATAATGGTGTTCTTTTCACAGTCTGTTCTGTGTTTCTCATGCTCCCCAGGGCTGAGCACTGTGATGAGAAGTCCCTTCATTCGTAACAGCTTTAGAGTGGGTCATCTTGACCTAGCTTTGTGAACACTGAATCAGAGTTGGGTAATTCGGAGTTTAGATGACAATCCCCCCCTGCCCTGGACTTATTTCAATCCAGGACTAGTCCATTTCCATCACGTTTAGGTGGAGCTTGAGTGACTGTAATCACACATATCATTGCTACCAACTGCTACCATGTGCCCAATGAGGGGCAGTACTACCCTGGAGGCAGGTAACTTTGAGGTGGAGGTGTGCGTTAGTATTACAGTGAGATTATTTCATCTGAGGCAAGTCGTTTCACCACAGTGGTTGGCGCAGCCACGGACATCTCATGGATTCTTCATGAGACAACTGGTGTGCAGCTTATCAGCTGGGTGGTGCCATCAAGCTCCCGTTCCTGCAGGGAGCACAACAGAGCATGGCCGTGGTGTCTCCTCTCTGCTGCATCCTCTGTCACTCCTATCAGCACGTGCTGAGCTGGCAGGATACGTTGGTTAGGGAATTGTGGTGATGTAGACTTCACGCATGCCAACCATCCTGAAGGCGAGAGCTGTATTTTACTCTAAAAAACCTTTCTGTAATACTATGCTTCTATTAGGACCCAATTTTTCTCTAATTCCCCCCCTCAAGGTGATTTTACCACTAGTAACAATGACAATCAATCAGCTGAAGTCTCAGTTTAGGAAGGACAATACTCCCCTCTGTCTTCCTTCTGCCTTTTTTTTTTTTTTTAAGAGTACAGAATAATAAAAATGAAGCTTCAGAAAGAATAAGCTATCTCCTGTGTAGTCTTTAGCTTCGTCCTTTTGTTATAGTGATGAAGTTTATTCACTGGCAGGAACAGCTAGGAAGGTTGCTTTACATTGTCACTCTTGCAGTTGTGGAGTTCCTCAGTTTCTTTGAGGCGTATTTGTAGGAACTGGTTTGTAATTGTGGTTAAAGTTCCAGTGACTGCCATAAGCATCCTAAAGTGCTAGAGGCCATGACTCTTGAGTGGCTGGAGCTATCTGATTTGGAAAAAAACACCACCACTTGGCACACTTTGAGTGTGTGGTACCGCTGCAGATAGGTTAGAAAGCTGTGAAATAGGTGCATCCAGATGCTGGGCCTTGCCTTGCACGTTAACAATCTGCCTTTTAAGTAAACGTTGAAGTGTGTTACATTTCTGTTGTAGGCTGTTATGGCTTTGTTAGAGGTTATCTAATCAGCATATAATTTGTTTCAAGAAGTGTTTTTTCTATCTTTCTGCTGTAGTGGTGAACTTTTAAACTTGGCAATGTTCATTACAACGTTTTATGAAGGATCACAGTCCTTACCCTATAGTCACAACAGTCCTGCCAAGCATGGATGTGTGGTTATCCCTGTTGTAAAGTGTGAGTTCTGACCTGTCAAGGCACTTCAGAAGTCTGGAGCTCTGTCACTTGGGACTTGAGCTAGTTTCTATCTGTAACTGGTAGAATACTTTTTTTTTTAATGATAGAATCATGCAGACATTTGCTTCACCTGTGACCACTCCCAAACAAGTTTTCATTGCTATTTTTTTAAAATGAAGGTCAGAAGAATATTTCTTTAATTAAAGGTCTTCAGTAAATGTGTTCTGTATTCCCAAACAAGCTTCAAGGTACACTCATGAGAAATAGCGTGTTCACGTGAGCATAAAAGACCATCCCTGCATCAGTAGTATTATAGCTAAAGTTCTAGGTCTGATATTTTTCTGCACAGCACACTAATAGCAGGATAAATCCATTCAGAGAATCATTGTGCATCTTCCAAAATTAAATGGTCTAAATATGAATGTAGAAACAGAAAAATATAGGTAGAAGCGTGAGCTAGAGCAGCTTGGTGGTTATCAATTTTCATTGCTGATTATTTTTTTCTCTGAAGTTGTTTTAATAAAGCAAGTTACTGCTAAGCTTGGATTTTTCTTTCCAGTCCTAAAGTTTTTGCAAGAAATCCTGTGGTATTATTTTATATATGTGGTGGATGAGATTTAGCGGGCATATGATGCTTCAAGATCATTATTTCTGTGTTAGAGTTGATAATTAAAACTTTTTGGCGATAACAAAAGACATTTTGTATTTCTTTTTGTGAAACCTACTTACCTCACATATTTCCCACTACGGCAGAACTCTTTAAAAATAAAAATGTGTCTAACATTGTAACAAAGAAATCTAATTTGGAAAAGATGTACTTTCCTGATTAGAGTCATTGGAGTATCTGAAGCAAAGAAACAGGATTCTGTCATTTGACTGTTTGAAACACAGAAGCTATTTTCTGTTCCAGGTGATTACCGTGACACTCTGATGAAACTCTTTAAAAATGTCTTTCATACTTTTTAAGGTTTTCTTTTCTACCACAAAACTGAAATACGCTATGTAGGCACCCAGGGTGAACTCGGAGTGGAGTAATCTTCCCGCACGGTTGCATTTGGAAACTTGCCTGCTCTGAGTTTGTGCTGCACATCTGCAGCAGGTGGCATTGTGGAGCAAGAAATGCAGAGAGACTGGCCCATCAGCTCTTCTGGTTTAGTCTGGAGTGTGGGAATTTCAGTTAGTTTGAGACTTCTGAGTCGGAAGCCATATTTATGAATCATTGTAGGTTTATGTGTGTTACAGATCATTAAAACAAAAAGTCTGAAGTGTTCAAAGGTGAGAGGGAGGCTCATTTTGCCTAGGTTGCTCAGCCTTTCTAAAACTGAATTTTAGAGTACATTTCTTTTTCTTGATTTTTGAAAAAATACCTTTCAGTGACTTACAGTTAATCCAATGGTATGGTTGCAGAAAAGGAGACATCTGGAGAAATAGTGAAAAAGTTTTAGCTTGAATATTTGGAAGTAATACACCTTTTAGTGATAAAATACAAGTGTTTTCCATGTTACTTTCTATTCCTTGCTGTCCAGAACAAAGAAGAGAGAGTGTCTTATGAAAGTTTGGAAGGTTTACAAGTAAGTTATATTGAAAGTTGAACGACATTAACAGTTCAGATTTTCAGATTGTTAAAAACAATTATAAAAGCACTGTCACACTTCTTGAGATAAAACATGTGTAATGATACCCTTCCTCATCAAAAAAACAAAAACAAAAACCCCAAACAAAAACTACGTTAGTGGCACCACTACAGCTGTTCAGGCTTGGTGACCAGAACATGTTTATGACAAATACAGGCATTAAAAAAAGGAAAAAAAGCCTAAAATATCCCCAAACCAAAAAGAGCTGTTTCATGGAAGAGGTCTTACTAACAGCTTTTTGCATCTTACCCTATCTTTGTAATTTTTGCCAGACTACACGGATTTTTAATTTTATCTTTGCTTCTTCCTCTAACAACATTCATAGCGGAATGCATGCCATAAATGTTTAACAGCACTTCAGCTCTAAAATGAAGACAGTAACAAGTATGATTAGCAACTGTGGACAACATACCTCCTCCTTTTGGCAGCAGGAATGTGTTTAAGCACATATGTGTTAGTTGTCTCATCAAATATAATTGATTCTTGCAGCCACTGATGTATCAGTGCGTTCTTGAGATACTCACTTAAAAAATGAGCATGAAACACCTTTCCACTTTTGACAGCAGTTTATTATATAAGTTGATGTATGTTACATTGACTAGCAATGAACAAAGGTTATTAAATCTCTGAAATTTATACTTCAGGTAAAATTCTAAAACCATGCTGGTTTAAAATAATTTTGGATTGAATAATATTTCGAACTGTTTTCGGTGGTCGTCTACATTTATGTTGTGTATCATTCATGTTGGGTATTATTTGGAACCAGTAAATTAGGGAACCTAATTTAAGGTTGTCTAAATCTTTAAAATAAATTATCTTTAAAAATATTTAAAATAATTTCTTGGGTTTCAAGTGGCTCTTTGAGGCAACAGAAGTATTTCTATAGCTCAGGGTTTTCAAGTTTGTGCCAAATCTTTCACCAGTTAGAAATTCTTCACTGATTCTGCTGGAAGATGTTCGGGCCCTTTGAAAGATCTGTGGTGAGAAGAGAGGTTTAAGTACTTACCACAGATAATTAACTCTTACAGATCTAAGAAGTGCGGAATGCCTTTCAAAGTATTGCTGCTGGAGGGGTATATATACTTGAGGTATATGACTCTATACTTAAGTTACATCATAACTTGTCTCCACTTTCTGCACGCAGGATGTGTTTCTTTCCTAACCTGTTGAAATTACTGTGTGCACCAATGCCAGCAGAAGGCTGGAAGTACTTGTAGGTTTTCATGATCAGTCATCAGCTTATTTTGTGTCTTGCTGCTCTTCTATCTCCCCGTGAACACACTGATTGGAATATTGGATACAGATAGTTTTCTTACCCTTTCAAAGACTTCAGCAGCAGCATTTAAATGCATCTGTAGGGGTTTACATTAGCCAACATTTTCCTTTGGCTAAATATAACTTCCGATTCAAAGGTTTACAGGCATCCCTAGATAATTTTTCATGTCTTCATGTTTCCTGCCCATGTTACTTTTAGATAAGAAATCCTTCTGAACAGAAAAGAACAAGAAAGTTTAGCCTTTGGTGAATTGATAGATGAAAAATCAACCTAGAAACAACTGTTCATTAAGAAATAATTGTTTTGTTCGCATGCCAACTTTAGAATCACTCACAACTTACAGCATATACTTTTAGATACAGTACTCATAAATATTTATAGCAATATAGTATCAGCTGTAAAAATACCTGTTACTTATTGCAGTAAGGAACTCGAATTCTGCTTTTCTAATATTTTACCTAAATGGAATTTCTCTCAAATTCCCAGTGATTTTGTTTGTTTGGAAAGCACCGATTTAGACAAGGTCTCCATAAACATTTGCAAATTAAAAGTATAGTTTTTAAAAATCTCAGTAGTGCAGGAGAGCATTACTGTATTAGAACTGATCATTGAATTTAATATTTTGGGATTAAACAATTTAAAATCACTTCTATAGTTTTACTAATTTAAAACCAGAATTCTACAGATGTAAAGAAACTGTTTCCACTTTATTCATCTGGTCAGTGGAGGAACTGAGGTTTCTTTTACTTGGTGTTTTGTTAGAAAATTGTCTCCCTTCTCTTAGACTGCCATGGCATTTACTGATTTCTAATATTACTGATCATAAAGTCTCTAGATTGAGCTTTACTTTTAATCTTCCTCTACATGAAGTCTCCTTCCACAAATAAAATGGAGATGAACTCCCAGTTCAAAAAGTGTCGGACTTCCCTATTGCTAGTTGTTTGATTTTTATTTTTTTTATTTATTTAGGTGAAACCTTATATGTTCTTGATCCACTGAAGGAGAACAGTTAAATTACTTTAAATGTAAATTTCAGCCTCAGAGTGCTGGATGTTTTGCTGTTTTCCAAGGTAAACAGAATTTACTATGAATGAGAAACTGGTGTTGGAAATGCCACATTGAAACATTACACAACACGAGGGCGTGGTGCCCTCTTCTTAGCGGCCAATCTGGGTGATGGTGCTACCCATCGGCTGTCTTTTGATCTCTGAGCACGAGGAGGATTTTAGAACCTCCATGAAGCCTTTTGACCACGCACAGTCAGACTGGTGCAGCTGGGAGCAGGTTTACAGTTGGATGAGCTGTAAGGCATCTTGTGGGGAGGTGTTGTGTGGAGGAACGTCCCTCCCATGGGGTCCACGCTAATGTGGAAACATCCCCTTGTCACTAAGAAAACAACCACTTTACGTCAGTAATAGCATTTCCAAAGCTCATCTTTTTGTAGTATGGTATCCTTTAGTTTAATTATCATGTCTAATATAGTTGAAAACGTGCAGTATCTGACAAAAGGTTTTCTTCTAGTTCTAGCAGTTCCTTTCCTACGTGGATTCTTTGCTATCTTGTATTACTTCTGAACTATCTGCAGACTTCTCTGCTGCCAAGGTCCAAATTTGTCCTTTACCCTCTGCTTATTTTCATGACAGCTGTAAGAAATTAAGAGAGTTTCAAGACCTCTGTCTCTCTCAAATACTGCTGAAATTGGCCAGCACTTAATAAGGTGCTGGGCAGAGGTGGTGCTGTGGGTGCTGCTTAGGCCCTGTTGCCTTTAAACCAGCCTAAAAAGCAGAAAAGTTTGAATAAATGAGTTAGTGCTGTAAAAGCCATGGTCCTTTCTGACCTTGTAAAGCTAGAGAATAGTCGTCTAGACAAACTGGCACTAGGATCTGACATCTGAAGTACTTCCACAATAGAAAAAAGAATGAACTTGACTTTGGTTTGGGAAAAATCCCCTTAATTTCCCAATATTGATGGTGAACAGAACTCTGGCGTGTGTTGATCATTGTAATACCAGTTTGAGCCCCTTGCTGCAGTGCAGTGGAATGAGGCATTGTTAATAAACTGCATAGGAGTTTTGGTTTTCCATTTCTCATCTTTTTCCTTCCCTGATATTCTGACAGTGAGGTCAAATGGGGCTTTTTAGTGGATTAAGTTGACTTACATAAAATCAAGTGTTATATTCCTTTTTGATGAAGCACGTGAACTTATGAATTGGTTAATGCTTTATGACAGTCTTACCCATCTTACGCCACAAGGAATTACATAGAACTGTTAAAAGAGGAATGGCTCAGTGTGATAAATACAGAGGTTTGGCCAGATTTGGGAGTGATTACCACGTAGTCTCGTATGATTTTTATCCATATGCTTTTCTTGTCATTGCCCAGGATTTTAGTGTCTGCGAGCAGCTGGCAGGCTGACCTGCTTTCGCTGCCAGATTGTCTTGTGGGTTGTTTGGGTGTTTTTCCTTCTATTTGATAAGTTAATTTTCTGATCCTTTCCAAGCAGCTTTGCTTGTTGCCCGCATCTTCTCTATGTGCAAATGAGGAACCACATCATGAGCTATTTCCTATGCGTTTCCAGTTTTGATTATTGTATCTTACATTCTGTGCATGCATTTTGCATCAGATGAGTGACAGGACAGTAGGTAAAGAAATGTTCTGAGGGGTTTGGGAAGCCCAATTGCTTATGAAATAAGAATCATTAAGTCTGACTCTTCTCCTTTCTCCCTTCTGCCCCAAGAACAGCTCACCTCTGTTTTGTGGCTGGTACCCATAGTCACTTTTTGTGTCTTTCGATGACGTGCTCTTCTCTACCTCATGTACTAAATATTTTCAGAAAACTGCATAGAACCATACTATAGCTTTTAGCTTGATCAATAAACTGCATTTTAGTGGCAATCCAGCTTTCCTGTCACCCAGCATGCTTGCCAACACCTCCTTAGAGCATGTTTGGATTAACTAAAAGTTGAAGTACCTAACGTGGGGTTGTTTGTTGTTTGGTTTTGCATGGCTGTGCTGACAGGAAAGGCAAAGTGATTCAGCGGATTTCCACCCTCTGCTTTTGAAATACATTTGATGTCATGTTGAGAGAGGAGAAAAAGCAGTGGTTAATACTGCAGTGCTCATGATCCTGAGATTCAGATTGCTTGTTAGAGGAGTTTTATGTAAGAGTCCGTTTGCTTCATGTATTATTTATTTAGAGGGTGTTCTGTAGCTGGGGCAGACTCTTTTTCACTGAGAGACTTTGATGAAAAGGAGATCAGCTTGATTTAATGGAGTAATAGATGCAGAGTGAATGTGCATACAAACATGTCCAGATTTCCCAATGTACATCATCTCTTAAAATGTCTGTTTTCTGTCACACAGAATGGTGGCTACAGGAGATGAAAGGAACGTAAAGTGGTGACAGTAGCAGTGGTGTGAAATAACTTCTCTGCAGACAGGAATGTGTTACAGTTTTCTGCAGTAAAATATATTCCAAGGCTGGAGCTTGTATTCCAGTTCGTATTTAGTTGAAAACAGCAGTAAGCTTGTTTTATGAATGCTGACCTGTTAAGAATTTGTGGGGGAAGTTACGGTGCAAGCTCTTCTCTCACCAACTTCTCAGTACTCCGTGTGTAGCAATGGTTCTTGCTTGAAAACAACAAATGTCTTTTATTTGAAGATATTGTAAAGCTTTGAGCCAAATGTCAGACTTTTCCTTTTGTGTTATGAATGCAGAAGCAATTGTTGTCATAATCCAAGCAAGCACCATAAAATAAGCTACAGGATTTAACGTTAAGTTACTTATATGCTTATTTACACATTTTACTTGTAGTGAGCTAAACCAATAGTGGTAGCTGTTCGCTAGTATGCTTTGGTCACCAGTAAAAAAATAAATATATTTTCCAATTTGATCCTGACAACTGAACACAGAGAGTGGTGAGGGTTATCTTATGGATTGCCTGAAGTGTGCAGTCTGGGAAGCATCAATGGAATAATTTGTAAGTCTGCAGCATCCTAACTGGTGTCAAGATTCAGATTCTCTAGTAATAGTTGAAAAGTGTGCCCTTCCATAAGAAGAGACCTAATACTGTGTATGTGATGCTGGTGCTTTCTTGCTTATGTTTGTGGAGGGAAAGGAAATGTGGGTGGCGTGTTGGCTGCTTTCATACTCACAGTACAATTAAAGATCCATGCAAAACCAGGAGTTTAAAAATGACTGTGAAATTACAATCTAATGTGCTTTGAAAATAGGACTTTCCAACTGGTTTTCTTTAGATGTAGCCTTGCTAACAAGGGTGGAGTGAAACGTGAAGTTTCTAGCCACTTCTCTGCCCTGGGAAGTTGGGACTCTGGTGGACGGCAGTAGCCATGTGGAGATGCGGTATAGTCAAAGGGAAAGGCAGCACCGTTTAGTCCTGCCTTCTGCTCTGCTCTCGGGCTTTTCCTTCACCTTCTTGTAGCTCATACATATATTTATATTCCACAAAATCCAGGAGGCCATAATTACTGCAGGTCTTTCTCTCAGCAGCTGCCCTTTCCCCCCACCCTCTGTCCTTCTTCCAGAAAGCTTACCTGGCTGGCTTTTCCGCCGGCAGCTCAACTGTGGCAGCTGTCTCACTTAGCCAGCACCCTTGTGTATGTGTCCTAGGCACAGCAGGAAAAACAGTGATGAACATACTTTGCCCCAACGTACTGTGTAGCAACACATAATGGCCTTCAGGTGAAGTTATCAGTGACATCTTTCCTTTTATGTTTTGTATGGTTCTGCATTCAGTTTTAGGAAAACAGACATGGAAACTTTCCTCCTTTTTCCATGAAATAAAAGACAGAGTGGTACAAAATTCATCAGCAATAGAAATCACACTTTCCCAGGCTTGAGTATACTCTATTTATGTTGCAGATGACTGATGCGATAGCTAAAGCCGATGTATTGTCCCATGCAGACAGGGTTGCTGGCTAATGGCTACATGGAGCTGGTCGGTGGGAATCTTAGCTGTGATGCAATTCAGGCTGCCAAGATTCCCAGCGTTTCCGAGGATGCTTGCCAAATTGTCTCTGCTGGGGTTTTACGCTGTCAAAGCTGATAGCTTTCTCACTGAGGTAGCAGTTGAAGGCTTTGAGGTATTTTTAGGAGAACTAGCCAACTGGTTCTCTTGCTGACTTTTAGTTGGCAGGTTAACAGTTTTAGTTTAAGAAGAAAATTCTGCATGCGTCTTCTTACGAAGGGGGAAAGAGTGTGTGACTAATTTTTGTAACAGTAATAATTCCTGTGTAGAATCATGATGAAAATAAGCAGTGGACTTACTAGTTACAATAAATCCTGTGGTGTGTCAAGGTCTCCTAGCCTGTTGAAAGTACAGGGTCTTTTTTAACTGAGATTTTTAACTTACTGTTAGTTTTCTGTTTTTTTTCAATTCCTAATTAATTCATTTATAAAGGCTTACAGCCTGCAAGGAGAGGGAGGGGAGAATTTGGGCACTTTCCCATGGGAAAGTAAATAGAGCTTCCCAAAAAAGATGGGTGTTTTCAATTTTTTTTTTCCCTAAACCCAGTCATTTTCTTAATAGTTATTTCCATACTTAAAACTATAACATAAGGCAGAATTTTATCAGCACTTTTTAATGTGTGTAAAGTGTTATATGGTTTTTAATGTAGATTTTAATGTACATTTTCCAGTGTTTATAGGGTTCCATTTTTCCCTAGTGAATGCAAATTAAGTTACACTGAGACATAACTGAATTATATCTGCTTAAACAGATTAGGATAATTAATGTTTTGAGAGAATCACTTCCTTATTGCATCATTTCTGGAGCTTTGTGGGAAAGGGTGTACATCCTTCAGAACTTTATGACACCTTACAGAGACCAAAGCTCATGCTTTCTTCCGCGGGACGTATCTCCACTTGTAACGTGGAGAACAAGGACTAGATTTTGGGGAAGACTGAAATGTCACTGGCTGCTGCATGCATTTGTGTCTGAATAAAATACCACTATTTCACATGATACTAGGTTCTTCATAAAGACACCTCTCTTCAGCTGTCAAATCCCATTTTCACTTCACAGTATTGGGTGGGAATTCATTATTATTACAAGTAGCAAAAATGATATGTAAATTGTAGCATTTGAGCTGTACATTAGCATATTGGAGGGAATAAAAAAAGTTAAAACTTTAGGTAGTGTGGGAAAATTTTGTATTGCATGTCACTTTTCTGTTGCTCTGCATTAATACATCAGGCTTTGCTTATGTGAAACAAAAGACTTTTAATTATTACTGGTTTTCTTCCTGTCTGTGTAGTGAAGTTGCTCATAAAAACATCAGTTGAATTTTTAATGAGGAAAAACCTTCATAGAAAGTCCTTACAGAAATAATAAGCTCATTTAATTCTTTCAGAGGAGTGGAAGGGAAAATTCTTCAAAGATCATAATTTCCTTTTTGTTTAAAGAATGTAATTTTTTTTTTTTTTCCCCCATGGAGCATTTCTGACTTTTTTTTAATTTAACTTTTCCATAGAATCCTTTTATACTTGATTAAAAAAAATCCAAAACTTTTCTTTTTCAGAATTTTGACCCCAACTAGTAGTTTCCAAGATATTTGGACCCTCTATAATTTCCTCATAAGCAACGAGGTATGACGTTTTCTTTAATGTTTTGGCAGAAACACTTCAGAAACAGTTTTTTATTTGAAGTAGTTACGAGGTTAGCCATCTCGTCATTGTGTTTCCACTAAGCTAGAATTTTGAAGATTTATTCTTACTTATTAGGCTTTGGACGGCATCTACCAAAAGTTACTAGAATCTCTACTGGTATTTGAGTTGCTTGCATGACTTTCTGACCGCTCGTTTGTTGTGAATGACTCGCTGTCAGGAGTATAAAGGCTTGAAGCTGAAGTGACCAAAACATTCCTAATCTAGTTATTTTAAGAAGAGGGAGAGTACGTTGCATTACGTAGTTCTATGGGGAATTTTGACTGCAGTTTGAGAAAAAAAGATAAATTGAAATTACCAGTTATTCATGGAGTTTTAACTAATTTGTGCTGAAAGGTTTTAAGAAGAGAAATTGCATTGTATGTTTGTAGTAGAAGAGCAGTATTTTTCCATTTAGCACGTTATGTGTTTCAGATTTGCAGTCCCCTCCTGTACAGGAAAATATATTTGGGTTTGGGGCTTGTACATGTATTTATGGAATTAACACAAGTCAGAACTTCATTTGCTATAGAACTTTAGGGTAAATGAAGAGGGGAGAAAGAACTATACAAGGTATTTTAGAGTTGTGCAGAAATTGTTAGAAAATGGAGTGATGCCTATCACTCCCATTATATAAAATCATGATTATTAATTTGTAATATTTAATTTTATAATACATAGCATGACTTGTGTATATATCAACTTGAGAGCCTCTTAGGTAATACATTAGCCATATCTGTTATACTAGCTCTGTAATTTTAATTGGGGTGTGATACTTGATAAATTACTGTGTTAATTCTTTGCTCTTTGTTTTAGATGAACAACAGTATAAAATTCACTGCTGAGGAGCTTTATGAGTGTGTTTCGCAGAAGATATACCGGTAAGCCAATTACTGACCACATCAGATGGGTTTTGAGACAGCATTTTAGCATGTACTGTATTAACCAAAGGTGCCATAGGAGAAATAGTTTGGATAAATAAAAAATTGTCATTTGTAGGAGGGGCATAGGGAAGATGAATGGGAATGTTTCCTTCCCCCCCTCCCCTCAGCTTTTTTAATGACCTACCATTCCAGCAGAGTAGGAGAGGACAGAAATTAAATTAGAGATGAGCCATTAGCATCTCCACAGTGATTTTCAGCTGTTTGAGGCAAGATGTTGGTTCCTCTGTCCTCTACTGGTTTTGAATTCACGGCTTAGTGGCAGACAGAGCTGGTATAGGTCAGCATTCATTGTAAGGTAGGTTAGAGCATGCAGCTGTATTTAAACGAATTTGATTATAACTGAAATTCTATTCTGGTGAGGTATTTCTTGTAACAGGACTTGTTATTATGAGAACTTCGCTTAAATCAGCAGAGGAAAAAACCCTGCAATTCTCAAGGTGATTCAAGTGACTGAACTGTAGCATGAAAGCTGGGCACATCTGCAGTTACTGTGCTACATCGTGGCCTTCATTATTAAAGTAATAAATTAAGCCATTGTATGTTACTAAGCCTTTTTAAAGTACAGTTAGAAAAAAAGAGAAAAAAAATGTTAAGATTCCAAGTACCTGTTCGCATTTTCAGAGGTTTTTTACAGTTTGGTCACAGGAAAAAAAAGTTCTCTTGTACAGCTGAGGTAAAGGCCTTGAAAACATTGATCTAAAAATGAGTGTCATGCAAGCCTTATGGTTCTTCACGGTAAAGTTTCTGGTTCATAAAAGGTTTATTTCTGAATTTGTGTAATTGAGGGCTTGTAAACCCAGGTTCTGTGAGGTTTTTAAAATGCCATAATGTTTTTAATAGATCTTAGGTGCGTAATAAGACATGTAATTATTTTTTTTTTTTTATGTTGCTGTTATATGGGTACGGATTAACTGTAAAACTTGCCAGGATACGAAGCGTGGTTCCATCAGCTGTGGAAAAGGCTTGCAGGTTATTTTAATCTGAGTACGTAGTTTATTCTAAAAAGCTTTCCTTTGCCTGGATTGATACTGGTTTCCTAAATCTCTGAGTTTGAAAGTGCACATTGCTAGGTCGGGAGAAAAGTTATGCAGGGAGGGAGAGATTCAGTCTATGTAACAGCAGAGAAAAGTAGTTTTGAAACTTAACTGTCTTGAGTTGATGGCCAGCATTTCTGTGGTTCTCACATTTTCAGACATTTCTGGACATCTCCATCATTGTATGAAATCTACAGCGTACGTACAGCCTTTGGTACTGTGCTAAGGGTAGCAGGGGAACTGCTGCTTCTTGGTGTTTGAAAGATGTCCCTAGGTCCATATTTTATCAGAAAGCCTGAGAACTTGGACCATTTTTGTGAATTCTGTATGCCACGGTAGATTTCATGGACAAAACCAATGTTCTTGCCAGAACTTTGATTTTGCTGGGTGAGCAATGCAGGGGGAGGGTGACATCTTTGTTGCATCTAAGTTATGTCCTTTGAAAACATACAAAGCAAACGAAGCAAAGATTAAGATCTGTTGCTATAAATTCAATCCACAGGTTTTCAAAGTACTACTTAGGTCTAATTGTTGTTCTTAGTTATTACAACAATGAAACTATTTGGTATTTCAGAAGTGAAATAAAATATGACTCCACCCAGTAAAGTAGAGATGCTAAATGAGGTTTTAAAAGCACTCAATTAAAAAGAGATGTACCAAGAGCGAAGGCATAGAGAAGGAGACTGCTTTAAGGCAGGCTGAATTACTTGTGCTTTGGCAGAAACACGCTGAACAAAATGTTTCCCTTTGCTTCAATTACCAGCGAATGTTTTTGCTTCAACCTGCCTTCTGAATTCTTTGGGAGATAAATTCCTGTCTAGAACATTTGTACTCTGACTGTTCCTTTTTCAGGATGCACCAAAGATACTCTTGTCTTCAATTTTTGATCCAAAGGGTTTCTTCTTATTTGGGGAAAGAAAAGGACTACTTGGAGTCAAGGCTACAGGCACGATTCTCACTGCTTTTGTATCCCTAAGTGGTACTATAGGCTTTGGTATTACAGTAGTATTTAGAAGATGCCAACCAAGGATGAGGCTCAAGATCTTTAGGAACATAAACGGAACAAAAAGATCGACCCTGCCCCAGAGATCTGCTGTGACAATTTCTTGCATCTTCAACAAATTCACAGAATAAGTTTTTTCCATTAGAAACGCTTACATGACTTTTGTAAATTTATTTTTTTTCCCTGAACTTGCCTGCATAGTCACCTGGTAGATTCCAGTCTTCCTCTCTTAGATTGGAGAAGTGTTGACCTAAGACCTCTGCTTTTTCGGTGGGGTTCCCCCCCTCGTTGCTTCCACATATCCCCTGTCTTTGTATTGGTAGAGCCTGAGATGTGGCGAGAGCGAAGCCCTGAAACAAAGCACAAAACGTCCATCGTACCGAGCCAGATCTGTCACAGTAACGTCCCTGTTAGGGTGCGAGGGAGGAAACGGGATTACAGAAAGGGCAGGCCTGGCTGCTCGTTTCTTCCTTCGTATGGATTCTTCAGGCTTCATGAAGCAGTTTTATGAAAATCCTAGCCTGGTGGGGGCTTTTCTTAATTGATAGGAAGTTTTCTGCCTTCTGAACAGTGGGAACACACCCCAGCCCTGAGCCGCTTCAGCGGAATTAGGTGGATTGAGGGAGGGTTAGCTCGAGGGAGGGTTAGCTCGAGGCCTTGTTTCTTCCTCCCTCCCTCCCCATTTGAGCGCGCGCTGTGGGCAGCAGGGCTGCTGGCTTGCAGGAAGCGTTTCAGAGAGGTCACTGTAGTTTTTATGGCAAGCAGCTAATGTGAGGTTACCTGTTGAGTACTTCTCAAGGCTTTTCAGTTTTCCCTGTTGAGTGGTGAAGAGTTGTTATCATTTAATAAATGACAATTTGATGTAAAGGGTAAGTAGTAGAAAGAATTTTTCAGGCTTTGGTTTGCAATCCTATGATCTTGTCTGAACTAAGAAAATACGTTGTTTGGAGGCCTGGGCATCTAAGTAGATCACTTGAAAGTTATGTGTGACTTTCACACCCTTTTTTTGCTGTTCCACCTGGTCCATCTACTTTACAGTAAACTAGTGAAGGAGGTGGGGGTCACTGTGTTAGCAGGGGTTGGGAAGATGCCAGTGCCTTGGGGTCAGAACGGGCACTGACCCAGCGGTACCGGCGTGCTCCGTCCCTGCGGGCAGGCATTCCCGGGCCAGCCAGGGAGGGCAGACCTGCCAGCCGTGGGGCCGTGTCATGTGTGGGGTGGTCAGAGCAACAGCTTGGTTTATCGTCCTGACACAGGCTGTAGAGATGAAGCCTGGCGGCCACCCTCGCTGAGTACCGACTGCGTGGTTTGCAAACCTTACCCCTTTTCCTGCTCATCGCCCGTCCTTCTCAGTGCCTGTGTCCATCCCTTTCTGCTGGCCTGGCGCAGCGTGCTGTCCCACACTGGTCCCACATTTCAGTGGAAGTTACCTGCAATCCAGTATGCACCGGTGTGGTTTTGAGGGCGCAGAAACAGTCTCTTTTGACCTGTAACATTATTTCTAGTTACTGTAGTAACTACATTTGAATTAACCTGTTGCACTGTTGTGGGGTATAAAACCCTGTGTGCTGTATCATGCTATTTACCATTTTAACCGTCACTCAGTGGCCACTAGCATGATACAGGGAAAATTTTAATTGAGTTAAAGATAATGAAATATTCATGTCTCAAACAAGATACTTTTCTGCACTAGTTTTTAAGCGCTCTTCTTGGAAACTGTCAAGGCACTCACTGATGCAGAGGTTTGATAGTTTGTATTGCTGAGGTGTCCCCGTGTTCACTCTTGTCCCGTACGCAGACCGACAGCCCGAGTGAGCACACTGTGCGCTTACTACTGGCTGCCCGGTAGCGCCGAACTCTGCAGTGTCGAAACTGAGTCGAGGCACAGTTGTCGCTGATGAATGGCGCTCATTCATCAGGAGAATGGATGCTTGTTCGTCAGGGTAGCTGTGCCAGTGCTATAGGTTATTGCTGGAGAAACGTTACACATTTAGACTGCTTTTGGTGATAGAATTCATCTCCTGCTCTCTTGGGCTGATCTGCCAAGCTTTTGGTAGCTGTGAGAGCAAAAAGCACTGGGAAGGTATGGTGTGTGTCCTTTTAAAGGCATCCCTTGGTTTGAATTCTATTTTAAAAAATACATATTGTATTGGGTTTGTGTGGCAGTGGTAGCAGGGGGTACGGGGGTGGCTTCTGAGAGAAGATTCCAGAAGCTTCCCCCGTGCCCAGTGGAGCCCATGCCGGCCGGCTCCCAGACAGACCCGCAGCTGGCCCAGGCCGAGCCCCTCGGTGCCGGTGGACAATGGCTGATTGAGGCAGAGAGTGCCAACAGCTGAGAGCAGCAGTGCTGGCACCCGGGGCGGGGCGGGGGGGCCGGGGGGCTCCAGGCCCGGAGCAGAGATGCCCCCAGCCCTTGGGGTGGGGAGCCGGGGACTAGGGCCGTGCCCGTGGGGAGAGGAGCCCGTGCCGGGGGCTGGGGGCAGTTCTGACCCCACGGGGGCCCAGGCTGGAGCCGGCTGTGCCCGGGGGGCTGCACCCCGCGGGGGGGACCCAGGCTGGGGCAGCGTGTGATGAGCCTCCCGAGGGGCAGCAGTGGCAGGGACAGCGGGAGGGGGTGTGTGTGTGTGTGTAACAAATCAAGCTGATTTCCCCAAGTCTGTTTTGTCCCCGACAGCAACTGCTGAGCGATCTCCCTGCCCCCCTGCACCCCACCAGCCTTTCCTTACATTCCCCCCCCCCCCCCGGCCCAGCTGAGGAGGGGGGGGGGGGGTGGAGCAGGTTTGGTGGGGACCTGGGTCAGGCCACCACCTATACATATTAAAAGAAACTGATCAAGGGGGGGAACCCAACCCAACCTAACAAATCCAGCTGCTGAGTATAGATCGGTATCAATACAGGTGTAAAGAAAATAATGTGTGTAAATTTGTGCTCAGCATAGTTAAAAAAACTAAAAATTACTTCAGAGGCTGGTCTGGTAGCCCTCAGGCTGCACTCATGTCACTTAACCCTGCATTTTTTTTCCTGTTTTTGAGGAGTATCTTTCCAAAGGCCTTTTGAGAAAGTATCTTTTGGAAAAGCAAAGTTACAGGATGTTTTCTGTGTAATCAGCTGTAGATTCCTCTTCTGAAACAAAAGTCTAAATAATACATCATTGTAGTCAAGAGATGTATTTTTGTGTGTAAATACATTATATGTAACTATATGAAAGACAGCTTGAAATGAACCTTCCCTATTCTGTTAAGAAAGCTGATGTAAGTGACTTTTCAATGCCGATTTTTTTTTAAAAACTACCTTTACAGAATACAACAGAAAGCAAAGAGGAGCTCTGCCTGTTTGCCGGGTTGCAGGTTGGCCGTTTGAAAGTGTTCATATGAAATCCTTGGGGTTTGCAGCTTTGGAGCGGAAGTCACTGCTACTTCTTGAATTTTATGGAAATTGCCTTTCTGATTACATCGTAACTGCATAGTTTATCTTCTGTGATATCACTTTTTAGTTCAGAATTGTGTTACGTTGTATTTTGAGTCAGGACCACGGGGTTCAAGTTTTGTAGCCACTTTCCTAACAGAAAAGCACCGAATAATGCCTAGTAGCTGCTGGTTCTCAGAGGTTACGTTTGGTTGCAAATACCAGAGAAGAGCCTGCAGGAAGGACCCACGGGTAATGTGTGGGGCAGTTGCTGTTCCATCGGGTCGGGGCAGTCCCTTGTGCGCAGAGGGGCCGCTGTGAGGGTGCGAGCAGACGGGAGGGATGTGTAATGCTGGGCAGAGTGCGTGCGCCTTTGCCCCCAGGGGGGTGAAGGTGAATATTTGCCTCTTGCACATCATGCTCATATAAGCAAGAACATAAAAAATTGTGCTAATTATTTAAAATAACAATTTTTACATATGCATGAGGTCATTTTTTAAACTCTTAAAATTCAGCTGCCTTATCCGTGGTTGATTTTTTTTTTTCCCCTCTCTTCCCAAGTGCAACAGCAAATGTGCTTGCCAAATACTCAAGTACAGGATTGAGGGTTTTGGTATTTTTCTTGCCGTTTACCATTTAACCAATTTTATCATCTAATTCCAAGTTCAAACAGAAAAACAAGAGCAGGTATTTTGGCAATTTTACAGCTGGGAAAAAGGGAAACTGCGCAGGGAAGACGGGTCACACTGTGAGCAAATAAAACTGCAGCAGACTTGCAGTGGTTCAGTGTCTGCATGGGGTTTTTATTTAACGAGACACGGGGAAACAACATCCTGGATCTGGTCACGTTGCCAACATTTATGAAAGCACTCTGAGGGATGGAGGCTTTGTTTCGCTTGCTTTCAGAACACTGAAATTGGAAAGGCTTTTCATGTGTTGAGCTAGAGTGGCTGCAATTTAAACATTCAACACCGTTTGCCAGCCTGCCATATGTTCCAGAACAGGAATCACAGTGGTTACTGTAAATGCATGCTTAGGGGCCTTCTTATTTCCAAAAAAATGTTTCTTCCAGTGTTTTTTTTTTTCTCAGTGCAGGTGTCCCATATCGAATGTGTGACTGTACGGCCCTTTATGACTAGCTAATTTAAACAATATTTAACTTGTCTGAGCATATACTTGTAAAATGTTTTCTCTGGTGACACTGCACCAGATTATTAGAAGAATTACAGATGTTGGGCAAGCCGGGAGGAACAGGGCTAGCTGCAACTGGTAAAGGTTGAAGTGAGATTATCCCAGAAGCCTAAAATCAGTCTCTGACTGTGTTGTAACTGTGGATAGAACTTGTTTCTATCTGCAGCACATAAACCTGTAGGAAACGTATAGTTGACTTGCAGCTTAAACACATTCAGTAAAAAACAGTAACGTTTTTATATCTGAAGGCTTGGTTCTGGGTTGAGAAGACTTGAGTCATGCCTGCTGTGGGGCTTTTAGATTGTTTCTTTTTAAAGATTTAATTGCAGGATGCAGCTGGGAACACATAATGATTAGCCAGCTCTGGCATAAACTTGATCTTTTGCTGTAATAAAGATAAAAATGTGCCTGAATTTCCAGAGGTACTGAGTACTCTCTGTTTTTGAGAGTTAAAGTGTGGTGTTAGAATCCCTTTGAATTTTGTTTTAAAAGAATATTCAGAAAGATTCCCGTCTATAAAATGGGTCCATTGTGTCTTGATAACCTCTGTATCTTCTGTTCCCCAGGGAAAGGTTGGAAGTTGGATGTTGCCAGCTGGCCCAGCTGGAGCACACAATTAAGCAGTGTCATGCATCAGTTCACATGGAGGCCAAGAACAGGGGCTGGCTGTGACTTCTGGGTCAAGGTTTGGAGCCGCGGTGTTCATCCCCTGCATTCTCCTTGTCTAAGCGGAGCCGAACTCCTCTGGGGTCTGTCATGTGAGAAGCCAAAAAAACCTTCCAAAATATTTTTCTCAATGGTGCTGTTTTCATATTTGAGTTAAAGGAAAAAAACCCCAACTGGTTACATATGTGCATTAATGTCAGGATGTCTGCGAAGAATTGCAAGGGACTAGAACTTGTTGTCTCAAGTGAGGGACTCTGGATGGATCCAGCTGGTTTGGTGCACAGCAGATGTGCTGGGCTGGTGGTGTCAATTCCAGCTGTTGATGTGAGGAGCTAGATCTGGCGATGGTGGTGAGGGAAGATCCATGTAAAGCATTTGTTTCGCTGATACTTTAGAAGTGACAAGCGAGGTGGGGAAAAAAACAACGTATATAGTGACACCCAGGGGTCTGAAAGGACAGAAGGGCAGGCAGATGCCCGATATGCTTGCTGCCCCTATGGGCGTGGACTGCAGTGCAGGTGCAATGTATGTATCCTGTGTAGTGAACTGTAAGGCTTAAGAGAGGAAATAGAACTGGGGGAGAAATGGATTGATGCTCTTTTTTAGTAACAAAACAAAAAACCACCACATTGTGCAGGTGTCTTTGTCCTGAGCCTCTTTTCAGACAAAAAGGATCTTTCTCCTTTGTTACAACACCTACTGAATCCCCATGCTGTGGCAGCCGGCGAGCAGCACTCTTGAAGAACTCCTCACCCTTCTCTTCTGCTACCTGCCCTTGTAAAGGCACAAGCGGTTGTCCTCTTTGGGTTACACACTGTGACTTTTCTCGCCTTTGCTCTCCAGGCAGCATCTCCGTGTGAGCATCCTCTTTGTTGCTTTCCCAAACTGCTTTTAAGTCCATGACACTTCCTAAAAGCCATTTTCAGTGCTGCTGTGGCCTTTAAAGCTACCTCTTCTATGTATGTATTTGTACAGAGCTGAGATGACTGGCAAAGGTCTAGAAGTGTTTTATTTTCGTATTAACTTTTGGATGTATTTGTAAAAATCTTTCTTGTAAAAATGCAATTTATTATTATGGTAAACAGCAGTTAATTCTACATGGCAGTTTCTTTGAAGAGCTGTGTTTCCGCGTGGCCCGGTTGCAGGGGGTGCGAGCTTGGTGCAGTTCTTGCTCAGAGACGCTTGAAAGGCAGGGAAGGGGCTGGGGGGTTTGCTGGGGCAGAACTCGCGTGACGGGCTGTGTCCGTTCATGCTGTTACCCCCCAGGCGTGGGGCAAGCACCTGCGCTCAGGTAACCTTACGGTGGCAGGGAGTCTTTCCCTGTTGGAATGCTCCCAGCTTTACAGCTGGGAATCACCCTTCCTTCCTCTGGCCTGGCCTGGGGTTCCTGCCCCCTCAGCGGGACGGCCTGGGGCTCTGGGCCACAACCTCCTGCAGCGGCCTGCTGCCGGGCGGTGGGACAGCCCTAGGGAGCACAGAAGAGGACGCGCCCTGGCCCTGGCACCATCCCTGGTGTGCCTTGGTTTCCTGAAGCTGCTTGATGAATGCTGCAGACCGCAGCTGGACAGGCAGAATGAAGCTCCTTACAGCAGGAGCAGCTGTTTTGTTGCAGCAGCGTTGTGCGCTTTTTTTCTTCCCCTTTCCTCATCGTGCCCTTGGAGCGCCACACTCCAGTTTGCACAGAGCCTTTAGTAAACTGATCCTGAGAGCAGCCTGGAAGTAGGTAAATCTCCCCGAGGGAACAGCAGTGGTTCCCTAGGAGCCCGCGCTGGCTGCATGCTGCAGGCCCTTCCCCCTCCGGAAATGTGTAACTCCCAAACTGCAGGAGCTGGACGCAGCCCTTCCCCCTCCCTGTTCCTGCCCCCGGGGAGGCAGTTAGCCACCCTACCTCCTTTGGCTGGTAGCTACATCCATTCCCAATGTTTGTTTTAATATTACAAATGCCTGTTTGTAACCTGTCTCGTTAAAGAAGAGGACACAGACACATCACCGCCATGCTGTGGTACACGGGTTTCCCACAAGGTACCTTTAATGTGTTTGCGGCGGCGGCAAGCAGGCAGTGCGCGTTTGGCACCAGCAGTTAAATGTGCAGCACTACACATCAGACACCAAGTCATCCTAACCAGTGTTTTAGCCATATGAATAGAGAAAGTGAACTAAAACATAGTACTATGAGCACATACAAAATCAAGTTGTGTTCTATCACACTTCCAAGTGGTAGTATTAGAAAAATAAACTTAAGACAGTTACTAACCAGATGAATACATTTTTGTTGCCAACGGGCAAGAGTTTAAAAACCATGAGAAAACCCCCACACTGAAGTTTTTGTTTTACAAAGGTTAGCTCACCCATAGTAACAAAACTGCTGTACAGAAAGCACCCTCCGCTTTTTTTGTCAAAATATGTGGAGCCAAAATCATTTTCCCATCCTAGGAAGTCACAGCTATGTTATGTTCAGAAACTCCATTCAGCTCGAGCACAGATGTTGCATACTAAGTGACGAGAGTGCAGCAGAGGCAGAAGCTCAGCAGCTCACACACAGTGGGCAGGCAGTTGGCCTGCTCGGTCTCTATGAACTCCAAGGTTGTCTCTTTGCTTCAATAACCATTTCTCTGCCATCTTCATGTCAACAGGTAAAATACTCTGCTGAGTATATAAAAACTGTTATAAAAAGGCAATCATAAAAGATAAGGTATTGGCAGGCATGTCAGCTTCTTTTAATAAAAAAAATAGCCATTATATCTATTTAAATAAGGCTTCTTGTTACAGATTGTTCCAGTTACTGAAGGAAAACAAGGCCTGATGAAAAAAAACTCTCCCCCATAACCCTTACACTTCCCACCCCAAGAACACATCCTACAGGAGAAGTCATTTAATGTGCAGTGACAAAACAACCACTGGGGGAAGCTCCTGAAATGATATGCCAGGTCTAGTTTCTCTTGCATTATCTTCAAAATCTTTAAAAAAAAAAAACACAACCCTAACCCAAAGTTCTAGAATACACAAAACCCCCTTCATGTCGATATTCTTTCCAAAACAAATATGTACAGCACATTAATATGCAATATGCAAAAGCTCTGTGTTGCTGTCGGCAACATCTATGCCCTCCCCAACCCTATTCACATGTGTACCTCTACTGAAACACAATTACATCACTAAGCCTGTTAGTTTGAAAAAGGAATTTAATTCACTTAAAACTTGTAAATTTTTGTGTAGGGGCTCCATTCATTTGACTCTGGGTTGTAGACTTCAATTGTGTTTAAGAATTCATTGCCATCAAATCCCCCAACTGCATAAATGGTGTTGGCCACTGTCGTAATCCCGGCGTTGCTCCTCGGCGTAGTCATACTTCCCATCATCTTCCACTCGTTCTTCGCAGGGTCGTACATCTCCACGCAGCTCACCGCGTGAGAGCCGTCAAAGCCTCCACCGACAAAGAGTTTTCCTATCAAAAGGAAAGAAAGTGAATGAATGCTTCACTGCTGAGCACCAGCCCCGCTGCCAAGCGCAGCTGCCTGTCCAGGGAGAGAAGCTACGCCAAAACGGAGGAAGTGTGGGTTTTCCATCAGAAACCTTCGCCTCATTCAAGGTCTGAAGTTACAGCACTGACCTGCTTTCGGTCTCTTGATCATTAGAGCTGACTGGAAGTTAATTCAGAGTAAGCACAAAGTCCTTCAAAGAGATGCAGCTCTACAAGCTGCATGGTGATGTTTTGAAAAGAAAGAAGTGAGGGTGAATGCCCCAAAACAAAACCAAAGAGGTTTCTTTGGTTTTCTGGTTACAGCTTTTAATTAAAATTGGAGGCACAGCCAGGTTCTTACTGTATTGTCTCCTCCCTGAGGAACACAGCTTGGTATTCTACTCGTATTGTAGCTTAACATGAACAATTCATCAAGCACAAGAGGTTACTTCAGCCCGCGGAAGCCTACCGTCATGAACAGCCACTCCAGCTCCTCGCCGGGCCACGTTCATGGGCGCAATCAGGGTCCAGGTGTTGTTCTCAGGGTTGTAACGCTCCACGCTGTTCAGGCAGTTCCAGGACTCTGCTCCTCCGATGATGTATAAATACCCGCCCAGCTCACACACCGCAGACTGATGCCTCCCTACAACCAAATGCCAGGAGTTACAGCCCAGCCCAAGTCACGCACTAACAATATGCCACAGCAGTGGAAATTTAACCCGTTTTTCTTTTTTTGTTCGGTTTGGTTTTGAGCCTGCAGTTTTGCAATTGCCCTTTCCCCTCCTCCCTCCCGAACTGCACAACACGCTTACGGATATTAAGGGGAGCGCAGCTTGTCCAAGACTTCGTTACAGGATCAAACACATCACAGTTCTTAAGTCCCTTCTGGCCATAAGGATCTGAACCACCAACAATGTACAGTTTTCCATTCAGGGCACAGACTCCTATTCATATCAGAAAGAATAATAAGTAAGCTAATAAATGAATAAATTGGGAAAAAAACACCAGCAATCAAACAACTGCAGACGTGTTACCTGCATTGCAGCGATTGGTTCTCAGTTCTGGAACAGGAGTCCAGTCATCTATTTCTGGCTCATACATTTCTCCACAGCTCAAGTCATCCGAGTGACCGTTGGACCCACCCACAACATAGAGCTGCCCCTAAATGGAAAAAAATACATACCTGCTTCACATCCCCGCACGCAACAACCCGAATCACAGCACTGCAGTAACCGCGTAACTGCAGTTAAGCGACTTCTGTTACCGTTCTGTCAAGTTTGCTCTGTTTGTCCCACCGCACCTGACCCGCACCCACCACACACCATTAGGACTGCCATCTGGAACCGAGCTCTCGGCGTCCTCATCGGCGCGATGAAAGTCCAGGTGTCCTTCTGCGGATCGTAGCACTCCACGGTGCGCAAACACTCCTCCCTGTTATAGCCACCTAAAACCAAAAGGTTAGATGGTGGCGCGTTTCCAAAGGCCAACCGCTTTGACGCTGAAGAACCCGACCGCAATATATAGCGTATATATGTCACTGTCCCCCCGCTGAGCAAGCTTTTTTTAAAGACTTATCGCTATTTCTTTTACCTGCAGCGATCAGTTTGCTGTTAAGTTCCGCTGTGCCCAGCCCAGACCGAGCATACTGCATCGGAGACATGGGCTTCTCTATGATATCGTTTGGTTGCAGCTCGAAACTGAGACTCTTCAGCAGCCGCGGCGTGCTCGTGGGAGAGCTCTGAGGGCTGTTACGGCCGTGCAGGAATATCACACACAGCACACCATCCAGCACCGCCAGACACAGGTAGGTGTTACCTGTCATCAGGAAAAAAGGAGAGACCACCGATATAGTGAAATTTCAGGTGCTAAATTTAAGTGAATGCCAACTAGGGTCTTCTGATCATGCTTCTCCCCTTCTAAGTGTGAAAACTTCATTTTTTCTGGTTACTGGTTCCAAGTGTTAGGCTAGTTACTGAAAAATACGAGTTTTAGATTCTTAATACAGTGCTCAAGAGACATTAAGACAGCAATCTGAAGACATCTGAGGAGAAAGTCTCCTCCTGCACACACACAGCAAATAGCTCTGTTTAATTAATTAGAGACTGCCTGTCTCCTTAGGACTTGTCTAAGTTACACACACCACGGGATTTGGGACAGCCCTGTCAATACAGAATTGAGATGTAAGTGTTCCCCGTTTGGCCTCAGTTATATTAGAAACTTTGCACAAATTACTCAGCCAATTACTGGATCTGCATCATCGGTAAGAAAAAGCACTTCTGCGTTCCCTACAGCTGTTGAAGGGAATGCCCAGGGAGCGGGAGGTAGGTGCACAATACCAGATGCAGCTGTGAGACAAACCCTGCCCCAGTTACTCACTTGAAGTCTTCTCTGAAGCAATGATTTTCCACTCGTGTTTAGGACTCTGAACAGTAGCATTTGGAGAAAGGCTTCCAGAGGAGCTGCTACTAATCTGCTTGTGATCATTCTCACGTGGTGGCTTCTTCTGCAAAATCAAAAGGCAGCTACAGAAACCTAGCCAGAGACTACACCTCCTTCTACCTTTGCTTCTCTGAGCTAATACATAACTATTCCAGAGAACACTTCATCTACCACCTCCGCAGAGCAACATTTATAGCACACCTATATTTTCAACAGAACATCTTGCCTACTCAGCAACAGCGGCCAAAAACCAGCCTACATCTTATCCTGCTGCTCATTTCATCCTGCAGCTGCAGCTTTACACCGCTGCTGTCTGTCTAGGAACGATTTCAGGTTCCTAGAAGAGCATTGGAGTTACTAGCAGGATTTTCAAATGTAAGGAAAAACCTGCATCCACTTGGAGAGAACCAATCTACAAACTAGAAGCCTCACTCACAAGCTCTGCTTCTGGAACTGGACTTAATTATGTAATGCTATTTGGAAGTGAATTAACTATGCTCTTCAGTCCCTGAAGACGTATTAATTTCGCCTCAGTTCCTCTCTGTGCTTAGATTAGCTGTTTCTTGGATTTTACTCCCTTGATGATTCCCAATGACAGGAGACTTCTGCTTTCTTTTCTTCTTCAATTACATTTATACTGTAGCTTACATTATTTCACTCAATTAAGAAAACCCCGCAAATTTCACATTTTAAATTACACAGCAGTTGGCTGGGTTGTTCAGGCTTTTTCGGAATCCTAACAGCCAAACACAGAAAGTTAACTTTCCGTCTGTTCTGCTCAGCAGCAAAGTTTCGGACCACGGTACCAAGTCTGCAGTGCTTGCCCAGTTCCCAGGAGCCTGACCTCTGTGGAAACTGTCACAAGACTTCTGAAATACATCATCTAACTCACAGACAGAAGAGTTTGATTGCTATACTCCACTCACCATGAAAATCAATTCATTTGTGGATAGCATTTTTGTTATTTCTGCATCTTCATCCAATTACAGCTTATTCTCTTATGCTTAAAACTGCCTCAGCAGTTACAGAAATTACAAACTTTTTAAATTCAACAATTTAAAAGTTACAGTTTTTCCAGGACTGTCATCTGTGGGTTTTCTGGGCTTGGTTCTCTCAAATGTTTAGAATGTCTGAAGTGGGCTGTTCTTATTATCAGAAAGGATTTAAGAAAAAAAATTCAGAACTCTTGGCCTTATTTCTGGAAGTGAACTTTCTGAATGTGCACCTCAGCTTCTAAGTATTACAAGTAGTATCCAGAGGTGGCAAAGTCTGCGAAGGCTTACTAAAAACAATTAAGATACTAGAAAATTAGCTGGCTTTTCATTTTCCTCTCTTTTCACTTCTAAAGTCCATGTTCTGGGATGAGATCTTTACATTAGCTAAAATTTTCAAGAAATACACTTTTGTACCAGCACATTCCACTGTTAGGAATTAAAATATTACAATATATTTGCTTCTAACTCAGTGAATTTAAACAACCTTGATTTGTATAAAGCAACTAATAATTTACATCTATTAGCCCTTTTTTATTCTTTGTTTCTTAAACAGCCCCATGTTGCTAAGCTGTGTTTTTCAGGAATTGAGAATGACTGTATTTGGCTGGAACATACTAAAAAAAAAAAAAAATCTCAAAAAGCCCAAGACTGATTTGTGCAGTTCAAAGCATCAGTTATCTCTAGATCAGAAGTTATCTACAGTTCCTTTTTAAAATTGCTCTTGCACATTACCAGTGCAGCTGAACAAAAGAAATGGATGCTGACAGCTGAAGGTTTAGGACTTGTATCTGGAATCTTTTTCTGTGCCCAAATTTAACAGACACATTCTCCACTGGAAGCCATGTAGTCTGCAATTCTTTACAGTCTCTTGAGTATCTCTACAAAGCCACAGCTGACTTGCTACAGCTGAGTGCTTTCCTACCTCTTCTTTCTTCTAACAGCCTAGGATTTATTTTGAAGTCAAACCTAAAGCACTTTGCAAAGGCTTAGGGTCACTCTGCTGAAAAAACAGAAGCAGAGACTAAATCATCGCCTCCAGCAATTTCGAGAAAGATACTTTCGTGCTGTGTATTTTTGCAGTAAAGCCACTCCTGCTTTCTCTGCTAACAGAACACAGGACTTCAGGTGTGCTGTAAACTGCTCCAGTCTATCTGGGGTTACCTGAGGCTGTCTGCAATTTGTACCTGCACAAACTGAATGTGGTCATCATCACTGCCATACACCTCAGCCTGTCCATCTAGCAGATTTCCATCAAGCAGCTTGTGATCAGCTGAGTAGTACAGCGTTTGAACCTGCAAAAACAACAACAGAATACCCATGTGGCTACTGTCTCCACCGCTCCTTAGCTACAGGCAGATTACAAAAGGCAGTCGCCAGCATACTTCTCGTCATCTCATCTCAATCTAGCAGAATGACAAAACTAAAAGGAAGCAGATGTCATGGTGGCAATCTTCAAACATGGGATGAAGGTTCCTTACTTTCTCAGCTTGAGAGAAATCTTCGTTTTCCAAGGACGTCTACTGTTTGTCCAGCACAGAAACATTAGACAAGCAAAAGGCACATTAATTTGCAGAATTACACAAATTGACAATCTCATGCAAGCATTTTCGTTACTCCCGCAAACAAGTTTTCTGCTTTGAAAAATACACATACTTATCTCGAGCAGAAAAAGGTAAGAGAGGCCAACAGTGAACTCTAAAAGAAAGGTATGGGAATGAGGGAAGACAACACAAATTTAAGTTCTGGAGGAAACTGTTGTCCACAATTAGACATCAGATGCGACTGTTTCAGTGAAATGCATCTGAATTTCAACATGATCAAAGCTTTTAAAATGAGTTTTTCCATGAGGAAATACACACTTGAGAATATATACAACAGTATCAACATGTACTTTTGCCTATACAAGTGCTTCCGAAGATCTATCGTGCTTGTAATAACAAACTTGGAAAATTTTGATGTTTCATGGGTTTTTGTAAAGTCCATTTTCTCTAGCCAATTAAAAATTTAGACTCCCCGCTAATTTTTCCATTAAACACTGCCCAGGCTACATCTAGTATTAGTATTCATGAGTAAAGCCATTTAATAACACACAACTTTCAAAAGAATGTATCCTGTAAAGGAGTAAGTAAACACCATTAAATCATCATCATCGTTCTCTGCCCACAGCGGATTTTCTTAGGAGAACTGGGGCAGGACTGCTGCTTCTGTACGTGTCAATACACTTGAGGTTTCTTCTTGGTTCTTCAGCCTTGGTATCCTAGTTTTGTTAATAAACCTATGGGGAGATAAATCAATGGGGAGGAACAACCATTAGAAGCTTTTACCTACTTCGCATTTACAAGCAAAGCCTGCAAAGGAAAACATCAAGAATCTACAGCAAGTTTCAGTACCACCTCCCCAATTCTACAGCAAGATACATGCCACTTTCAGGTTACTATACAGCACATAGTGAGCAAAAAAGGAAAGCGGAAGACCAGACTGAACAGTTCATTCAGCTCACCTGAACACCCCCCCCAGTTTCTCAGCTTAGGGGTACCTACAGTAAAATTTAAATTCTTTAGGGTCACAGTTAAAAAAGTGAAAAAAATAAAAAAAAAAAAAAAGAAAAAGGGATCATCCTTCATATTAAATTTTTTAAAGCGGAAAAAAAAAAAAAAAAAAGAAAAAAAGACGCTTACTCCCATTTTCTTAAAGACTAACCTCTTCCATGAGATCTTCCAGGCTGTCTCCATTCTCCCAGATGCTGCGCTGTACCCAGTTGATTACCTTTGTGTACAATTTGCCGTTGCTGGGTAGGCCAACATTGTCTTCCAGCATTACTTCAAGCTTGAATGAGAACAGAAAAGGATGATTTACTCTTGTATTTGTAGCATACTGGACTTCACGTAGTGAGCATTACTCTCACTTTACCACACAGCTAGAAAACTTCACCTACGAGGAGCTTTCAGCCAATGCCACTGAAACTAGGAAGCACATTTAAGTACAACTGCAGTTTTTATGCTTAGAGGGGATGACAGTATGTACGCTCGACAGTTAAGGTTCATGGTGTATGAACATTATAGAGATCCGGGATTCGCACATTGTCAGTAAAGTCAGTACGCCAAGTTTTCCTACTCCCAAAAAAGAAGCTGTAACAGTTGCTCCTTAGGTTGCTTTTTGGCAATCACATACCAGAAGGAAACCTACAAACTTAAGCTAACCTTTAACCGTGGAAGTTTGAGAAATTCTTCCTGTTCTGAGATCTGTAAAAGATGTTCCTGAATGTAGCCATCGATCTTGTTCAACAAACGCGAGTCTCCCATACAACTTGCAAAGTTTCGGTAAGAGATGCAACTCTGAACATCCATCTTGGAGAGCAAATAGTCGCCACAAACCTGTTAAGAAAAAAGGTTACATCTTAGTTTACAAGTAGACAGATTTTTAATATATTTACATTATCTGTCCCAACACACAGCAACAGCTGTTTTCTAACCGCAGAATAGTGACTGTTGCCATCCCGCCCTCCCTGATCTTACAGCTGTAAATGAAACATTGCTTTCCATACGAATATGCATATATGAAAAAAATCATACACATCTGAAAGCTACTCACGTATACATCGACCCCGTGCTTTTCTGTTGATCACCTATTCAAAACTACTTATCTGCAGTCAAGCGAAGATAAGAATCCCAGTTCCCTTGTCAAAGGTAGCCCCGTTTGGGGCAAAAGTAAGCACGTGTGAAGCCAAGCGCTACCAAACTTATGTTCAGGAGCATGTGGATTTTCTTCCCATGTAACACTGCCACAGATTTACAGGTTTAAATACACCTCCCAATGCAACAAAGCACACCACCGCTTCCATGAACGTGAAAGTAAGCAACCAGCTATGATTCAGAAGCTGTTTTGCTTATACAGGTGCGCAAATACAGAACTTAACTTCAGAGAACCCTTCAGCACAAAGATAACACGAGTGGAAGCCAATACAAACTGATGTCACTCAAATCAATACAATGCTAACGAACATCTAAAGAAGCTTATCTGCCAAGTACTTTTCCCACAGAATCATCATTTTCTGTCTCATTAACACCAAAAACCATAAAGCTGTCAGCCTGAGAAAAAGGAATGGAATAATGGAAGAGCTGAGAACTGCACCTGCTTAACTCTCTCCATCTTCAACTTCTTTGCTGCAGAGTATACATCTTTCACCAGTTCTTTATCAGCTTTCAACCTGTTAAAGAAAGAAAATTCTCTTTGTTATTTTGATTTTTTAAATTCAAGTCTACTCTCTCTGGTTTCTGTGAAAATTACTTACTGAGCAGTATAGGCATAGTTCAACAGAACTTCAACAGCTTCTGGATTGAGATCATCGAATTTAACATGGGAAATTCCATGACAATCACTATCACTATTGAAGATTTCAAACAGGTAGGGACTGCAGCAAGCTAGCACAGCTCGGTGCGCCAACATCTCATGTCCACATACCTTTATTTAAAACACAAATAAGAAATGCACACACTGGTAAGATTTTTATTTTAAGCACACTTGTATAATAATAGTATAAAAGCCTACCCGAGTGAACGTCACAGTTCAAATCAATTTTTCAAATCAATATGGTCTTCAATTTATGTCAGCTGAAAAAAAATGTTAGCATTGCCTCTCTCAAAGTACATCTGATTATTTTAAGTGTTCATTTTTCAGAAAAATCAGATTCTAAACCCATGCCTCACAATCAATGAGGTACACAGCATAGTGTAACAAAACCCCCACCGTATTCAACCATCATACTCAGACAGAAAAAAGGTACCTGGAGACGGACATCACAGAACTGACCACTTTTACGTAAGGCATTTAGTTTGGCAACAGATGACTCAATGAAGTTTTCATCTTCAAACATCAAATATCCATTAGGAATCATTTTGGTGTTGGTCTGGCTGAAAACAGAATATATGAAGTTTACAGACACAACATTTTCCTTCAGTATAGAAGTACTATTAACACATTGCTTGCAAACAAACATTCATGGGAAGTTTTAAAAAAATAAACAAAGCCCATCTCAAAAAAAGCCTGGAAGACTACTACTGCTGATGAGTACATGTTGACAACAGTCCTTTGGATTGACTGGATTAATTATTTTCAGAGATTGAGGCCCTAACTTTTAATTTAGCCACATCACTTTGGTAGGTACCAACTTCAAAACTCCATGCTGAACCTGTGGTACCTCCTGGGGGGGGGGGGGGGGGGGGGGGGGGGAACAAGTTGGAAACCACCGAATTACAAAAGCAGCTTCATTTTCCCCTCGGTAAAGATCAGATTTGGTGGATTCATCGCTGTTTTCTGCTCACTGCATGAAATCTGTCATACTGGTCAGCATCATTTTTTGCACAGACCCAAGAATTTTAAGTAACTAGTGAAGCAGATTAGCTATGGAAATAATTTTGTTTCATTTTGAGTAATGACTTGAATATTTTAGAGTAGCTGGAAGTCATGAAAGAACATTAGCACCAACAGAACAGAATTAAATATATCCTGAACCACCATCATGTATTTTAAGCCACCATGAAACTAAAACAACTTCTGCTGAAGGTCTTACCCGTATACAAACACACCACCTCAGGTAAATTGGACCAAGACTGGAAAAATAACTTCAAGAAACTTAACTTTTGAATTTGGAAGCTATTTTATAGCTCATTTAATTGATTCTTTTTTTAGTTAAGCACTTTTAGGAAAAGTCCACTTCCCAAATAGGAAGCTAATTAAGAAGACTAAAACATGACCCAGAGGTGAACTAATGAACTTGAAATAGTAACTCAAAAAACAACCAAATAAATCAAATTTGTAAGTTTGAGCTGCTAACATATGCAAAAGTATACACTTTCCTCTTAAGATTTTAAAGGAAGGTATGTGTGATATGCTACTAACGTTACCAGCAATAATTCATATTTCTATCTGAAGCTTAAGAAAATTCTGAAGATCAGACTAAACAAGGAACTCCCCAAAATAGAAAAAGTGGATAGCAAAAATCAGTAATAAAGATAGCAAGCGCCACACAAAATAATTCTAGTCTTAATCCATTTATTTTAAATTCACTTACTACTGAAAGCATTTGACCCTAAACTGGCAACGCTAATCTTACTTACAAAGATCATTATCAATTTGTATACAGTTTCATTCGTTTCCTTTTATTAAAAAAAGGACAGCAAAGTTTTAAAGTCACAGAATTTCAGCAAAGGTATTAAATATTGCATATGCAGCTAACGGTATTAACTTACCTAGCAAATCTATTACTGTGAATTTTTAACTGGGAGATCTTAAAATAATCCAATGGTATTACTGTGTTAAAACAGAGCACTTCAGTTTCAGTATCTTCTGACAGGGAAGATGTTTGTTGAAATGCAAAAGCAGATGTGTCCCTGCAGCTGCAATACGGGTTCCAAAACTATCAGGCTTGAAGATGATGTAATAAAGTCCTTAACAGCTATAGACATGAATTTCTTCTGTGATAATCATGCATCATAATCTGAAATAAAGGAGAAGTTATCAAATAAGGACAAGAAATAGTACTACCATGTATCAGATGAAAGTTTAATGGTGTCTTAAAGTAGAAGTTCCTGACTCAAATGAGTATTTCTTCCCAACAGCCTGAAAAATTCCATAATGACACCAATATATTCTCATGCCTAACAAGAGGTCAACCACGTCAATTTTTATACCCATGGAGACAAGAAAGTGGCTAAGTTAGAGCTTAAAGAAAAAGTCAGAACAGCTGAATTCCATTTTCAGACAATTCCTTACCAACTCTAACCTTCAGCCCTTCCTAGATCTAGACCAGTACTGCTTGCTTACACAAGTAGGTAACTCTTAAGTAACAGAACAAAAATGACTACATTTCAAAAAAGAAACCAATCCACATGCCTCCTACCTTCTGCTTTTCCTGTAGTCATCTACTTATATCCTTCTTCTACTGAATGCCTAAAATGGACTGAAGGTGGATTAAGGACATGTCTGAAATGACTGGGCATGTCTTCAGTTGCTGGTACTTCCAGAAAGAAATTATAAGGTCAGAAATCACTAACTTAGTGGCAGGTTTCTTTGATAAAGAGTCTCTTTGCTACCCCGCAGACAGAATCTGTAAGTTCTGACCAAGTTCTGCACTGGCAGTGCAGACTGGGGTAGCTTTGTTGGGATTCTGCATGTGGGTGGGCTGTTTATGCCAGGGGTTTTCAGGGAGGGGAGAAGAGGAGGAGCAGCAGCGGGGAGGGAACAGGCAATAAACACCCACTCTGGAACTTTCCATGACCCTGATGCCACCTCAGGAAAACATTGATCACTTCATCCACTTGAGTTGCCCTCTGCAGTTCCAAAACTATATTTGTATCCACAGAATAAATGCCACATCGGGAATCAGGTTTCCTAAAAATAGGTGCAGCTCATTTCTCCTCGTCAAAAAGTAGCAGTCACCTATGTTGTAGGCAAGAGAGCCTCGCGAACCCACGGCGCGGGATCGTTTTGGCCGGAACTGTACCTCCCGTGGTCTCTACCAGATCAGCAGCTCAAGTGCAAGGCCTGTTCCCCAGAGCCACTGGGGACATTATCCCCCCCCCCCCCAGCTCCACAGGAAAACTGCTTCCATCCTTCACAGCTTCTTGCAACTGTGAAGACAGGACATTTCAGCCAGCAGATAACAGTGTCAAAAGAATTCATGTGAATTAAGTTTGGCTACTAGAACAGACACAAACGCATACACCTCAAGAAGGAAACAACTGCTCCAGAGGAGCAGCGCTCTCTGTAACACAGCATCCCTGAATGCAGGGAGGGCTACAGGAACGCTGCCCTGGGGACTACAGCCTTCCCCAGCCTATTTGTATAGCTGCCCATCCACAGCTTCAACGTCAGCATGCTTTGCTGGGGGGAAAAAAAATCTCAAAGATGAAATATATGTTCTTTTTATAATCCTACAGGCAAGTTATGAAACTGCACCCAAGCTATTTGCCAAATACTATTTAACTAAGTGTTTGGAAGGCAACACTTCTCTTGTTGGTACAACTGGTATAAAAGTTTCTAAAGCAATCAACACGTTTCACTTCTCAAAAACAGAAGCAAACCAGTCTGATGTCCACACTTTCCCCAAAGATTCACCTCAACTGAAACATTCTGTTGTTCAAGGATGCAGAGGTATTAGTTCAACAGAAGTGTTGCAATGAATTACCTTGTAAGGTTATAAGAATTTATTAGAAGTTAGGCTTTACCAAGACCATCCACAAACGTACAAAAGAATTACCACCAAGAGACCTCCAACTTTATCATTTCAGGTTTTAAACCTTCCATTACTGTTTGTAGGAATTACCCAGACACAACAGCTACACTCACCTAGCCAAATGCAAACTACAGGAGGCATCTAAACAGGAGTGCAATGGATGATTGGTGCAGCATCAGACAATTTTGGTGAAAAGGCTTGGACCAACCCAGCCACCACTTGCTAGATTCTGAGCAGAAAGCCACACATCAGATTATCCACCGTGCTCACACTGGTCTTAAACCAGCTTCTTCTCAACTGACAGATCTCTTAAAGAAGTTTTGTTGTTAACCAAGCAGAGGTACGCAACTCCCAAAGCAAATTAAATGTATATTGCTACCACAGCTCAGACAGTGTCTGCTCACACATCACATTATGCATTCCCCCATTCAATATTAATCAGGATTGCTGTTAATTACCAGTACTGAGGCTTTGGGGGGTGGGATTTTGAGTTACATGACAACTATTCAAACAATTTCAACTAAATTCCAGGATCATCCTCACTCAGTTTACATCTCTGGGTACGTTTTGTCACATTCTGCTGTAACGGAAGAACTTTCTTTCAAGTGCAGTGTTTTAACTTTGCCTGACGTACTTGCTTATGACCTTCAAGACCTAAACAGGACATCCCAAATAATTCTGCATTGAAACAGAAGGCTTGTCTTTTAAGGTCCCCCTTTGTGCATGAGGTGAAAACCTATACATTTTGCATTTATGCACCTAATAGTATTGTCCAATCTGAGTATCTAGGAATTTGTATGTCTTAATTATTGCCAGAAGGTTTCAACACTGTCGAGTGCGAACCATAGCTAATATTACTACTCAAAATGACATTAAATAGCACAAGCATATTCATTACTTTCCACATTCCTTTTGGTTTGGTATACTACTGCTAGAACAAAAGCCCAACAGCCAAAATTCAACAAAAAGCCAAGAATGCAGCATTTTCTGCATTAAAGGTTATAAACAGATACAGCAAACAAATTCCTTTTTTAAATTATTTAAAAAGACTAAATCACTTTGTCATTACCTTTCCCCCCTTGCTTATACTCTTATAGTTCATCAGATCAAGGACTATCAGTGGCTTTTTTAATAATTTTCCAGGATTCTGTATTTTTTAAAACCAAGTGTGATGTTCATAGATCACTGTCAGCCAGGTAAAGCATGAATGGCTTTGTTTACTTTTCAGCTTTCTGATTACTTGAGAATGATTACTTTTCAGCTCCATCAAAATGCACTTATTTAAACACATTAAACCTAAAGAATTAGCATTCCAGAATAAGAATACCACATTCCATTGAGAAAATTCTTACTTGAGAGCAAGCCTATTTCCTGCAGTTATCTTTAAGATGAAGCATAAAATAAGAGTGATATATAAACTCTGGATTTCCATTCTAGTTTTGCTCTTAAAGATTGATACTGGTGTTGAGCCTGGAGACACCACCTTCAATCAAGAGTCGTTCACACTGGGTGTAATACTGCAGAGGACCAAGACAGGCCAGAAGCCATGAAGCATTCACACGGTGCATTTGAATGACATGGCTGTACCAAGGCAGAGGAATGTCGGTCTCAAATGTCAGCCCAGTTGCTCGATGTAAGCATAACTGTGTTGTAATAATTGTGTTTCCTAAACACTTATTGTCATGCACAGACTGAGATTCTCATTTACTACATACATCTACCACTGGACCATGGAAGAGTCACAGCTCATAATACACTCTGAGAGATTCACTGCACTGAACCTCCAGGAGAGAAATTTCCCCCCTTTAAACTCATCTTTCCATTTCACTGTATACGTGTTTAAAGGTGCATTTAAGACTACTCACCTAAATAATGTCTTCTCATCCTTCACTACGCTATCCTCTCACATTTATCTTGCAACTACTACAGAAATAGTTCAGTTACGAGAGCAAAAAACGTCGTAGAGTACTACACTTGAAATTGTTACTTGTGTTCAGGATTTAGGATCTGTTCATGCCCCCCCCCCCCCCTTTTTTTTTTTTTTACATAGTTGTTCACTGCAGAAAACATTCCAACATTTAAAAAACATGCTGCAAAACACTTGGTGTTCAAATTTCTCTGAGATCTAAAAACCATTATGGTGCCCCAGGACTCTCCACTGCAGAGCCACTTTCAGGGCACATATGAACTCTGGTCTCAGGTGAAGTACCAAGACAACAGGTCCCAGAGCCACCTACTGAGGCAAAAGTCACCTTACCCATGACCTAACAACACAGGCAGTATTTATTTTTCCT
Organism: Falco naumanni; assembly: GCF_017639655.2. Taxonomy (NCBI): domain Eukaryota; kingdom Metazoa; phylum Chordata; class Aves; order Falconiformes; family Falconidae; genus Falco; species Falco naumanni. The sequence continues at coordinate 4,254,442 of NC_054064.1, read as the reverse complement.
CCCATCTAAGAACTCTCATCTTTAGTACAGTCCGTTGGTACTTTCCATGTGCAGTATTTAATTTTAAAAAGTAAACAAAGCCCTTACTTTGTGCCAATTTTGTACAAGCTTTTTTTGTCAGATTAAGGTATTACGTCTTCTACTCACAAGTAAACTGCTAACTTGGGGGAGATACTTTTTACTTTTTTGATTAGAAGTCAATACTTGTTGATATAATAATGGACACTTGATTGACACTCATGGGAAACAGTGAAACAAAAATGAAATTTAACACCACAGTTGATGCTTTTAGTTGCTAAGGGCTTTCTGGCTTTTCACAGCCCAGTTCAGAAGAAATATAGGTCACAGCTGCAACTACTCGTAGTTCCATTACCTGTATCAGCAGATAAAACCAGACGTCCACAAAGATTTTCTTTCATACATTAGCATTTATTTATGATAAAAAATAACTTGATCTTTTCATGTCTGAGTGTGCATTTGGGCAAAACATCATGGACCAGGACCTACAGCAACATACTTTACACCACTACACAGGCTCAACTTCTCTATACCAGTGATTCAAAATAAGACTCAGAATTCATATTACTTTTATTTTGCATATTCACTTTTCAGTAACTTTCTACCAAAGATTGAGTCTCATTGATAACAATGACTTGTAAACAAAATTGCTCTATTTCACTGCAAAGCAGCCTCAGTTGTGCTCCCACCCCCACAGTGAAGGGAGAGGGAAAGAATATTTGCTGTCACCGGTTAAGAATTGAAGGGGAAGGAAAAAGTACTACAGTCATTTTCCAAAATATTTTACATGCAGTCCAAGAAGATGTAATACTTGGACTGTCCTCTATAGAGAGCAAGCCTAGAGGGCTCTTTCAAACACACATTTATGTATGTAGACTTGAAAAATTTATGAGAAGTAGGTTTTATGCTTGAATGTTACTGCTGTTTCAACTACAACTGAGCTGTAACACACCAGCTGCCCATTTAGTACTGGCTTCCAATGCCATCCCCCCACGCTTCTGATACACTGTTTCACTGTCTTAGCACTCCCCATTACATCCCCTTGCATACTGGTTCTCCGTTTCCTCTTCTCCACCGTTACACTTTTTTGTTGTTGCCATAGTCTTTATCTACACCTCTTTATCTTCTGCCTCGCATGAGCTCTCTTAAAATCTGAGCTCTTTCCTTTTATTTTTTTCCCCTCTCCATATGGGTTTCTTTTTTTTCTGCTAACACACACTTCCCACAGTTTTTCAAACATCTGTCACAAAAACAGCAAACTGGTGGGGTTTTTTTGATTGTGTGTTGTCATTGTCTCCCCCCCCCCCCCCCCCCCAAGCAGTTTTTGTCGTTCTTACCGTCTCCTGCTCCTTAAGGACTCAAGCTAAGGAAAACAAAATTAGATCTATTTAAGGTAGCTAACCCATCATTTCCTAACTGGAAAGGATTCCCTGACTGTTACATCCTGTGATCCAGGAATGAGGCTTGTGGCTACAAAATCTGCTTTCTAAAGTTAAACCAATCTCACCATCAAAGCACCACATCCTGCTTGGTTTCTTATTTTGTAGGTCCCAGACAGAAGAGAATAAGTGTGGTGTCTACACACCCATCGCTGAACACATAAAAAACCCTCCCCTTCGCAAACCATGACAAACAAGGAGAGCGACATGATACTGAATTTCCACTAGTCTGTCACCACTCGGCCGCCTTTTGCCCCAGTTCGTCAACGTTTTTCCAACATGCATGAAACTGTAAACCAATTCAGGTTTTAAGTCTATGGGAATCCAGAGTGAAGAAACAGTGACGCTGTAACGCAAAAGTATTTTCTTTCTACCTTGACGCACCTCTGAAAAATTCTAAAAAGCTGCTGGAAATTTGTGCAGGCAGGCAGGAGGCACTGTATTTGTCCCTCCCGCTGCAAAAATAAAACCCCCAAACCTTCTGGTCATTCACACTCATCACCTTTCTCCAGAAGCACTGATGTGGACTGACAACCGCTCTTTTCACTGTGTTATCGCCTATTTCCCAGAACCAGTACAGATGACAGGGTGGGCCACGACATTAGCACCCAGCTGTCAGCACACGTTCCTTCAGCCCGACGTGGCTAATTGCTTTAAAGCCCAGCATTCCTGCGCTCCCCCGGTTACCCCCGCGCTCCGGCAGGGTGCCGCGCTGGGGAAGGCGCGCAGGCACCGCCTGACCTTGGCACAGCACCCGCCCGGGCAGCGCCGGGGCCGCCGGGCTGGGGGCTCCGCCGGGGCCGGGGGCTCCTCCACGTCCCCCCGGCCGCGGGGTCCACGGCAACACCGCCCCCCCCCCCCCCCCCCGCGGGACGAGGCTCGGCCGCCGTGAGCGAAGGGGTCTCAGGCCGTTCAGGCCCTTCACACAACTTGGCCGCGGCGCGCACGGCAACTCGGCGATGCGGCCGCCGCCGAGGAGCGGGCCCCACACAGGCGACAAAACGCCGCGGAGCCAGAGGGGCTCCGTCCTCCCGCCGAGGGCGCGGGGAGGCGCCCCCAGCCCCCGCGCCAGCGCCCAGCGGCGAACAAAGAGCCGCGGGGCCGCAGCGCCCGACCGCCCCCGGCCTCGTGGTCGCTGCCCGCCCCCCGCCACGCCGCCGCCCTTCCCCTCACCGCCGGCGCGGACCGCGCCTGGGCCCGCCCGGGACGTCCCGCGGGGGCCCCGCCGTACCTGGTGCCTCTCAGCGCAGACGACGCTGTACATATTGGGAGCCTCCAGACTGAGGGGGAAGCGGCCGCGGAGACGGAGAGGCGGCCCCAGCCCGCCGGGGAGAGGCAGCGGACGGCGCAGGGAAAGCGGGGCGAGGCGCTGCCGAGGGGGGCGGCGGGAGCGGGACGGAGAGGCGCGGGCGCGACGCCGCCAGATCGGCCGCCAGCTGGAGCAGCGCGCACCACCCCTGCGCGGGCGCGGCACTGCGCACGTAACCCTCCGCCTCCAGCGGGGCGGGCGGGAGGCGGCCGGCATCGCTCCGCCGAGAAACGAGTCCGGCCGCGCCCCTCCCTCCGCTGCCCAGGCGGGTCGGGGGGGCGCGGCGGGGCGCTGCCGCCGGCGGCTGGAGGGGCTGGGGGCGGCCGAAGGCAGTGCGCGGGCCCAGGGGCAGCCGCCGCCGCCCCGCCATGTTTCGATGAGGAGCCGCCGGCGCGCTCGGTGTCCGTAGCTCTCGGCCACAAGCCCACCTGGCTTAATAATTTTGTTTTTCAAAACCGAGGCCACTTTTTGACCTCAGCGATGACTTCCCCCTCATCGCTGGGATCTGTACTGCAGGGCGTCATACCTGCTTAAACAAAAAAATACCGTTTTTAATGCTGGAAACTCCCTGGCAGCCCGCCCTGCGCGTGGGGCCACCTCAGGCTCCGGCACCCCGAGCCACTCTGGCATGGGTGTTTTCCCAGCTGGGTGACAAATATTCCACACACACACACACATTTTTCACAATAAATCCTATCTTGCTAGGCAAAGGAGCTTCAAAACATCCCTGCTGGTGAACCGGGGTGTTCGAAGTCCAGCCCGTGCTAGGTGTTCCCCCGCTGGTGTGAAGGGCTCCTGGCCAGGCCTGGCCGCGGGAGGCTCGTGGCAGCAGGCCGCGGTGCGGGCTGAGCTCATGGCCCTCGCTTGCTTCCTGATCCAAAGCACCAAGGTCACCTGGAAGCAGGGACAGGCTTCCCCCCGGCTCCTTTCTACTGACTCGGAGGCCGCCTGGGTCAGAAGCTGGGAAACCTGCAGGAGGTGGTGCTGGGCGCAGCTTCAGCGCCTCACCTGTCAAATGCATATGACACATATGATAATATTTACCCATTTCTCTTAAAGTTCTTCAAGAATCTTGGCGGAGAAGCACTGGAGAAGTATTTCAAAACACTGAAGTTGGACAATTCTGAGGGTTTGAGCAGAAAGTACTTCAAAATACTGAAAATTATGGCCTTGTCTCATCAGACACAGGCAGAGGCATTAAGCTGTAGGTATATTCCTTGCCTACATAAATCCTTCTAACTCTGGAAATATATACGATAGCACAGCACCCATGCTGCAGCTGAGCCTCTTCAGCTTCTCGTTTTACCGGCAGCAAACTGGACCATCTCGACTCCTTACCTCTATAATACATTCCCACTCCCTCTCAGTTTTCAAATCACCAGCCACACCTCAGTGCCTGCCTGCCCACTCTCTGCTTTCTTCTTGAATGAAGCTTCTTATTAGGGCTGGGCTAATCAAAGCCACTTGTGCTAAAGCTGGAAGGGAGAGGGAGGTGAAGACAGGAACCATAATCAAACAAAACAGTGCTGGGGATGTTCCTTAATTAAGTAAACCTCAGTATTACACAAGCTGCTATTCCAGTATTCTTAGGAAAGGAGATGTCTTTATGAATCACCGTCAATTTTCACTATCAGCCACAGCAAGTGATGTCAAAGAGTGAGTGTAGCATCTTCCCAACAGCTCAGAGTTAACAGATGGGTGTTTCCAGTTCTTGTCACACAGATCCCCATGACAGGGGGGCACATTTGGGATCTTGCAGACCGTAGCTAGGCTGGGAGCTCAGGCAGCATCTCCTTTGGGCAGGTTGCATTCGGATCCCCAAACTCACCTCCCACTGAAAGAAAAAAAAAAGGAGGGTTCTCTGCTTTGTAATCAACATAAAATTAGTTTACTTCATTAAAACACCATTGTTCCAGCTGAGATGTGACTATCTTTCTTACAATGATGGAGAAAGACTTCTATAACATGCAAATACCTTAATTTTGATTTGCCTAGATACTTTGCAATCCTTTCCAATGAAACTTATGTTAAATCTTAATTGACTTCCGAAGAAGAACCCTTTATTCAAAGGGACCAGTGGAATCACGTTGATACCAGACAATTGACTTCCCAGGACTTAGTCAGCACACATGCAGCCACCAGAGCAGTGATGTTCATTATGGTCTTAGATGCCCTGGTTTGACAACCGTCCTTCCCTGTAACAGTCTTTGTCAGATGTCAAGAACACTTCTTTAATAAAACCACTTCTCTGTTAACACTGTGTTTTTAAAAAAATAAATAAAGTTATGCTTGTGGAGACTCTGGATGTTCTACATACTTGTTGTCTCCCATCACAGGAGATATAATCTTCCTAGTAAATGGGTGGAAAACCCTCTTGGTTTTCTTCCAAATGATGCATTTCTCCCAAGTCAGGTGATTTGTAGATGTCCCTGGTCCTGGTCATGTTATAAGGGACTCCACATGTCTCATCTAAAGAGATGTCTAAAGGAAACGCTGAATTTGTTAACTGGATATTGCAAGGGCTTAATGTTGTAACATTAAACTCTGCGTCTGCCAACGGCTTAATCCTGAAGGTCACCTGAGAGGGGAAAATACTGTATTTGGTGAGAGCAAAATATGTGGCTTGGATTGCTAGTCTAACAATGGAGAAAATGTAGAAAAAATCTGTTACCTCTAGAAGTAGAACAAGACCTTTTTTCATATAAGCTGCTCTACAATGTCTTTAAATCATCATTTAGCCTTTCTTTTTGGACACAGCTTTGTACCTGTCAGTGAAGTATACCACCTGAGCAAGGTATGCTACTAATCAAGGATCTGGTCCATGGTTTTCTTTTAAAGAGAAAATTGTTTTTATGAACGAACAAAATGTTTTTGACGCCAAATACAACTTAGCAGAACATCACTTATTATGTATATATTTAAAATATAGAGACATGTATTGAAATTGAAGGTTACTTTTTTTCTTCATCATTATCACATGCACCAATCTATTCATTCTGTAACTTTTCCTTGCTGCATTTTGGAAGGGTTTTCAGTAATTCATTTTGGTTGCAGAAATCCTTGTGTAGAACATGTTTAGTTTCTGCCTTGGCTCTCAGAGTCCTTAGCAGTGACATTTTAATGGTGTTCGGGGTGTAGAGGCTCTGTTTGAATTAATGATCTGCATTGGGCTCTTTCCTGTGGATTCTGGCACATCATTTGCCAGCTGGCTGGCTGATAACGGCTAATCCAAGGAGGGCAGTTTGTCTCCTTTCCTTTTCCTATTCTTAGGCAGAGCAATGATGATCTTGGATGAATTCTTTACTTAGGAGCAAAGTCTGTAGGAAATTTAGATGAAGTATAGAAGACCTGGTTTTAATAGCTGTGGCCTTAAATTTTGAACTGAGGTTCTCTATCAAGTCTCTGCTCATCTTTTTTAAACAATGTAAACAACTTTCCTTCTTCATTTCAGGAGACACTGTTCTTCCACCACGGTGACTTCCTTGATTTCAAATAGTTTTGTGTTGGACGGAAAGCTAGAGACTGTCTTCCACACCAGGGTTATAAATTAAGTCTTGTCTCATTTCCATTAAGCAAACAGAAGTCTTTTTAATTAATTCTATTGGATTAAGTCCATAAGAAACGTACAGAGGATTTGGACAGAGCTGCTAGTTAATGTCTCAAAAAAAAAAAGTCCTTCTTCTGAATACCTGTCCTTGAAGGATCAATCCTGCAATCTCAAAAGCATAGCTTTTAGGATGAAGCATCATGGGAGCTCCCAGCTGCAAATATGTCTTGCATGGAGAAAATAGCTACAATTTTTGAAAAAAATATGGCTTTTATAACTCCTTCAAGACAATTCTCACCAGGCGACTGTCAGCAGATCCATTCTGTGCATGGAGATACTACCTTTATTTATGTTACAAGTTATTTTTATTTGGTCAGGGACAGTTCTAACAGTGTTTAACCCAGATGTAACACCAATTTGAAAGTATGGAGGTGTGTATGTAAACGGCATAAGAGTGTTCACAAAGCATTATTGGTCCTGTCATCGTGCTCTGAGCAAACAAACCAGGGATTGATATTCAGATCTGATTCCCCAGCAAATGTGGGAGACAAAATTTAAGGAGACTTGCCTGAAGTCTGATCCTTTGGACTATGCATGCTGAAGAGCTTCTGATCAGGAATCAGCTATTAAAAAAATCTGTAGTTTATGGCTTTCCTGTAGAACTTGGTCTTTTGTTATTGCTTCTTTAGGACTGGAAGCCTAGTTAAAATTAAATGAACTCTCCCATGCTTTCTGACTGTATTAATTTATGCTTGCTGGGTGGTGATATTTGCAAATATATTCTACTTGTTCATTATAAAAATGCTGACTTGTTCCATACACCTGTATGTCTTTCTTGCTTCCATAAGGACAATAGTATCTTTGGCAGAAACATCCTGTTCAGAGCATTACAATAAAAGGCTGTAAAACAGTTTGCTCTTAAATTGTTTGCCTTCGTGACCCTTAAGCCTTGTGCCAGCTTCTGACTGTGCATGCAAGTAAGAGCTTTGTACTATTTGTCCTTGGTGTTGCCTTCACAAAATATATTTGTTGGCTGTACTGCAGTCTAGTAGCTCCTAATTTGCTTTTTTTTCTCCCCACCCCCCTGCCCTGAAACTACATCATTACTTTTACTCATGATCTCAATGACAAATTAGAATGTAAAGAGAAATAATTTAGAAAGTTTCCATTACGATAATATTTCTTCAGATATTAAGAATGGCAGCACTGGGAAATCTCTGGAAAACAAACAACAACCAAACACCTAATTGCCTCTAACAGAAAGAAAAGCTACGTTAGCATGGGGTTAGGCGGGTGAAAGAAAGGGAGCTGTATAAATCCCAGCAGCTGCCTCTTGTGCCAAAGAATCGGTCACTCCTGTTACGCCACTGCAACTGGAAAAGGCTGCTTCTCGCCAGTGGTGTGTCACTTACGGTCGTTCAGACTTTTACATCCCTAATCTGGTTGTTAAGTGATGACTGTAATTAGAAACACTAGAATACAACATTGGTAGCAGGCACAGCGCCATCCTAACAGATTGGGAGATGATGTCTGCTCTCCGAGACAGAGAATTTTCATTCCTGTGGCTGTGAGGAATATACTGTCTGTCGTCTCCATCTCTGAGACAGGTTAGCTTTTAAAATAACATAAAGGCTGTGAGTGCAGGAATTACTAGGTAGTGATTTATCTGCTTTTCTGGGAAAATAAAAGAGAATTAAACACCCTGTTCTATCATGAGGTCAGAAAATGTTCCAGGCAATGACCAAAGATTTGCACAACTAAGTCCAAAGCTCCTGTTTCGGCGCTTGTTTTTTTTCAAGAAAGCTCTTTTTTCAGCTTTTGCAAAAGAACGCAGTGCCCTTCAATTTTATTTTTTTTTTAATTCCTACTAACATCTAAAGATAATGAGAACAAAATTGATTTAAGAGTTGGACTATGCATTTGTAATCTCTGCACAAGCGGAAGAGTAGCATTATTTCTAAAGTCACTTTAACTCTGCTTATATGTTTTAGCTACAATAATGCCATGACATTAATTTTAAAAAAAGGAGAAGAAAAATGTAGAAAAACTTTTATGTCCTGTGAAGAGGAAGCTATTCCCATTGTACATCCACACTAGTAGGAAGTCTCCTTTAGGGCTGTTTTTCAGATGTGCACAGGAACAAGCCAAAGATGAGCTATATTGTTTCTTGATCAAGAGCAATGAATGAATATTAAAACCCCATAATTTATTCCAAAGAACACAGACGTTTATTATAAGTGTGCCCTCAGACTGCATGATGCTGCAGCTCGACAGTTTCTGGAAAAGATAACCCTGTTATACACAGATCCTCTTGGATTCCAGCAGTGTCATGAGTTCACTCAACACGGGGGTTGTTTGTTTAATGTTTGGGACAGGTCTCTTGTGTTGGTATGATCTATTTCCAAAAACACTGGTAAGTGCTACAACCAGCCTGCCACAGATTGTAGGTTTTGATAGGGCTGAGTAATGCTTCCAGGGAAATGCAATCTCTTTGAGGCCACAGCAGAGTTCAGCCTTCAGACTTTGTGTTGAAATGATTTTTTCACATGACTCATGATATTTGCAATTCTGCAATAATCCTTTCTGGTTAAAGACCCCAGAACTGTATGTAAATTCATACAGCGACATAGAAATGCATAGAGGGAGATAAATATTTTATATTTCTGCTTTGCTTTTTGTTCTTGTTTGTTTGTTTTCACAGATGAGTGGACTGGAGGACGAGAACTGTCTGATTTGCCTGAGATCACAAAAGAGCAAGAACTGGCAACTGACAGAAAATATTTCCCAGCTCTTGAATCTAGAGAGAATACAACCAAATGAAAATTGGGGCAGTCTGCACTCCGCAGAAGTTTTGCCGACTTCTGCAGATGCAGCGTGTGGTGTGTGCCTGATGCGTGGCGCGCTGTTCTAGGGATGAGCCGAAACACCTGGCAGGGAACGAGGAGAGGGAGCTGCAGCGGGGAGCGAACGATGGGCACGGTACTGAAGAGCAGGCTGGAGAGCTGCCTGTGATTTTACCAGCTGGTTGTGCTGACCCTGCCCAGCTGCTTCCAGCGCAGCCCCAGCTGTAGCACTGGTAACTCCGGGGTATCAGCCCCAGTGCTCCCTCCTGAGACCTGCCTGGGGGCTGGATCTCTGCTGCCTGGAGCTCCCAGGTTCTGCAGGGGAGAGGACTACCTGTGTCTCGAGTGGCTCTCTGCTTCTTGGAGCCTTGAAGAGGTTAGGGCTCCCCAGAAGGGATGGGGGGGACCGGGGCTGTCTAAGGAATGCTGCGCTACCTTGGGGCTGGAAGGGCTTCGTTATACTCCTTCATGCAGCGGGATTCACTTGAATGGTTGGCCTTGAAGGATAACTGAGGCAGCTGAGGCCCATCTGCTTGCATGCTTTTCTTTTGAAAACCTGAGCAGGTCACTGTTTACAGCTTTTATTTTTTTCATATTCGCCTGGTAACTTCTGATGGCAATGCTAATACAAGCAAACCTCTGACAATTTAAATGGGAGATGTTCTTATTGTAATATCTGTAGTGTGACCCATTTATATTTAAGGTAATTGCCACCATTAAAATAAAAGGGCACAGGTAACTGCAAGTTTCTCCTTAAGGGGAATATTCAATTTAAATATAAGTAAACAGGAACAAAGTAGTCTTATTTTAGAGCTAGTCAGCCCACATATTGATTTGACCAGGAATCAGTTCATACACAGAAGTAACCTTAGGTTGCCAGCACCTTGTAATAAAGTCACAGGAAATGTGCATAATCAAAATACCATGCACTTTGGAGACATGTACGCAAACACAAATAGGGTGAGCACTGAAAGGTTTCTGGAAGATGGAGCAGCACAGGGGGGGAATTATAAAGGAGCACATTTGGAGCAAGAAATATTTTTCCTGCAGCACCAGTGTCCCTTCAAAGAATCTGAATTATCACACAGCCTCGAGAGGAGACAAAAAAGCTGCGGAGATTTAAAATTCCAGCATGATGGCTGCCCATGGGAATGAATTAAATGCAACAAGAGTATGTAATGTACACTCAGTGTCACGTATATCTGCTCTCCCGAGGGCTGCAAATTCCATTATAAGGTCACACATCTCATTCTTTGGCTCCGTCCTTTTAGCACAGAGAATGATAACTGCTACAGGCTGCCTCGTGTTACACTAGAGTATTAATAGTGTTGATATCTGGTCAAACACTCTCATGAAATGAGCAGTTTATTTCTTTAAAAATATATATGTATATGTAGATGACATGGTGCCATTCTTATGTGTTGTATATTAACATACCAGGACACTCAGGAGAGAAAGGTAAACAATGAACTGCAGGTTTATTAAGATGAAATAATATATTTTGGCCCACATGTCAAGGACTCAGTTATTTTATTGTCATATGTAAGATGAAGAGTTTGTCATGCTGATATATAAATGTTTATGGTGCCAAGATAATTACTGATGCGTGATAGCCACGTGTATTTTGTTCCAGCTTCACAGCTCTTCAGCCATCCCTACCAGTCAACATCAAGCTCCTACTCCTATTATAGTTAAAAGCATGTTTATCTTTGACCTCTGTGGGAACAAGAACGGGCCCCTTGGGTAATTGTGTGAAATAATAGACTTTAGTAACATTTACTTCACTCATCCGAGCAGCCCTGTGAGTTGATTTGAACCAAATTACTCAGGTAGCTGCAGCATGGTTTACTTACAGGTTAACATACTTAATTATCATGCAAGTCTCTAACATTCAGAGTGATATGTATTTAGGAAAAAGAGAAAAAGGGATTGGTGGTTTTCTACAAGTGGCATTCAGACTATACACACAGACCAACAAAACATACAGGCACTGCAAAATATACAGTGTGTTCAGCTTTTGTGATTCCTAGTAGTTACTAGAGCAAACAGAACAGATATTCGTATCGGTCCAAAGAAATGGTTTCACTTTGTATTGCTGAAAAGGATTCTGAGTCTGAATTCACAGCTCTGAAAAGAAACTGAGAATGTTGTCTTGCTTTTCCCAAAAGTAAATTAACTGATAATCTATCTTCATCTCTTATTTTTTTCTCCTTGTTCGTTTCTCTTGTCTTCTCTTATTCCTTTATGCTCTGTCTTCTTGATGTCCCTGCTTCTACAATTTTCATTGTCAGCTTTTATATCACTTGTCAAAACCCAAGGTGGTAAATTACAGACTCCTCATTAGAGAGAGCAATCGCCAGTGGCTTTATTCTTGTAGTACTTTTATGGGATCCCTTATGTTTTCCTTTTGCTTATAAATGAATGAGATCTGAAATGTGTTTGATGGGAAGGGGGAAGTGGCATAACCATTTATAAAGTCACAGCCACAATGTTGAGAAAGAAACCATGGTTAAAATCTGTGAGAGCTGGATCCATTTCGGTTTTGCAGTCATTCCCTTTTTATGAGCGAATCAGGATTATGCCCCATCATTATTTGGAATTTACTGTATTTAAATTTCTTGAAGTTTTCCACATTGTAATATCTGATCTCGTCACCGAGATTAATGATTGTGGTCCCACAACAACTCAGAGAGACCTATAGACCTTATTTTATAGCTTAAGAAACTGAGGGTCAAAAAGGTTAAGTCATTGGCTCAAGTTACTAAGGAAAAATGTAGCAAAATTGTGAGTTAAGTTTGGATCACCTGAGTCCTATGTCAACACTTTCACCCTAAAGCTATTGTTCTTTTGTGATGCAAAGAACAATATATGACTCATGCATTTATGTTTCCATTTTATTATAGCCATTTAGAAGAAGACTGCCTTATGACTGTGAATAACCCAGCATGATTTTAAGGAGGAAATAGCCAGAAAGATGTATTATCATTTGGGTAAGATTAAAAACTTGAGATTTTTTAAGTCATGAGTGAAGGCTGATGGCCAAAATAACTGGCTAGCTGCAGGTATTGCTGTAGTATTTTCCTATACTTCTTAGCCACATCTCTGAAAAACTAAACGTTGTGACTGTGAACCTGTGTATTTGGTGAAAGAATGGGTAATGGCATGATCATAGTGAAAAGTCTGGTGGAGGAAATAAATGAAACAACACTCTCAAGCTTTCCAGGATTGCTGAATTTCAGAATTAAAAAAACAAACCAAATGGGCAGAATGAAGGAGATATTATTTGACATTTTGTGACGATCTTTCCTTTCAGTTGTAGCCCTCCCATGATTTTCCTCTACCCTCCTCCATCTACAGACTCAGTTCATCTTCATACACAAACTAACTCTCTTGGCAAATTTGACTTTGCCAGTCCTGACTCCTCCTTACCTTAGGACTTGCTTAGCTCATTATTATCCACATCCACTTTTCCCAGCCTCCATTCACATTCCTAGGCACACCTTTAGCTCCACTGCCTGAAACTCCTTCAATTATTACCAAACCTCTCCACACTGCTTGCTTCTGAGCTCTCTCTGCATGCTCCCAAGCTCCTTGCTACCTCCCTCCCTTACTCAGAGTTTAGGTCAGAGAAGCAGCTGGTGTAGTTAGATGTTATTCCTCCACAAACCCACTGACAGATGCAGAAACACTTACTCTACTGTCTCAGACCACCTGCTCTGTGCATGCAGCTGCTGCCATATGTAGAGGAACAGGAGATCAGACAGCAAGAAAATTATTCCTAGGTATGGAAAATGCATGTTCTGAGTCTGTGTGGTTGAAGAAAGTCAGCTCTGCAGAATGATCCTGCATCCTTCACCTTCTGCCTCCTCTTGGTGCTGTGGGACTGGGAGTACTGGATGAGAATCAGATGCACTGCGGATTTCAGGGGCTGGCAGGGCATTGCTGTGTGCTCTTGGATAGGTGCTGTGCTTCACTCTCAGGGCACTATAATTTTGGTGGTGGATGCATGATTCAAATGGATGAAATACAGAAGATGAGCTATAGCTGCGCTGGGCTAACTTTCCCTTCAGGAGAATGGGAAAGGATGACAATATCAGCTGTCAGAAGAAGGGATCACTTTCTTGCTGCTGTACAGAACTCTACTGCACAATGGCAGAGATAAACACAATAGCTTAATTGCACAGCCTGTTGGATTACTTTTTATTTTTCAGGAGCAAATCCAAAAACTGCAGTAACTTTGGGAGGCTGATAGGACAAGCACTTCAGCTCATGCCTCTGTTAGACACGGAGTTATGTGGTTCTGCAAATCAGGGCTAAAAAAAGGAGCAAAGGGGATGTATTCTGCAGTTATCTGTACTTCCATTCATAATGAAGAAAGGAGGGAGTTTTTTCACGATGATCTGGATCTGTTTCTACCAAAATAGAAATATGGCAAATGTTTTCCTTCATTATATGTTACAACCGTTGCTGTAGTTCTGCAAATCCAGCTGAAGAAACAGTGGGGAAGAGCAACCCTGTGGCTTCAGCACTGCTTTTTATCACACACACACCCCCATTACACCAGTGCAATTATTTGCTGGGACACGCTGTAACGCAGGAGAATGAAATTACCTAAGCTAAGATTTTTTTTTTTCCGAGGCGTTTCTTCTGTTTTTCAACCTGAATCATTCAACAGATTGAGTTTACATGGGAACGGGCAGCTGCCTGGCAAGTCTTACACCTACTTTTTGCTACTACAGCCAATGTACGATGGGCCACAGTGTCAGGATAGCAGCACCACGTACAGCGTATCCCTAGGTATGACTGGCTTGATATTTAAGAAGACCAGGAGAAGGCACGAGATGCCAGGTACATAAATAGCTACTACAGGGAGTAGGCAGAGATGCATCCTCTTACATCTCTAACCAGCTGTGGGGGTTGGGCAGCAGGAGGGATCACAGAAAGTGGTCAGGCTCATGGGCTCTCCCAAAACAGTATTTTCTGTGGCCACCGTTGGAGGCAGAAACCTGGGCGGGATGGACCATTGGCCTAAGGGCGTTTCTTATACCCACTATATAAATAGGCCTGAGGTTGCTTAAATATATATCTCAGATATTTGGATTTGCTTTAGTTTTGAGTAGTACAGTACCCAATAGTATGAGAATGGAATACTGTAACGATAAACACAGGATAAAACATTGTTAGGGGTATTGGGAAACAAACTACAGCCAGCCACAAAAATAACCATTTAAAACATGGACTGACAAAGAGATTACTCTTTCATGGTCCAACATTTTTGGTCTCCAATAGAATTTGTGCCTGGGAGAGACAGCCAGCATTCCTGCTTCGGTTTCCTTAGTGCTTTGAAGGTGTGGAAATGAGCAGTTGTGACAGATCTCTGGCGACTGAATTCCAGGGGAATTCCAGGTAGCTGCAGTACAGAGGCAGTTGTACCATACAGCCCTTCTTATCTCCCATGATGATTACCTGCAGTTAGGCTGGGTGCAACTGGGAGTTTTGGCATTTTTTAGTTGACAAACGTACTCTTGATGTTGTTAAACATGATACAGCAGTGATTAACTTCGAGGCTGTTGTGATTCACGCTGTTCCCAAGTGACCCGATCTACTGCAAACACATCACTCATCCTTTTTTCAGAATGTGACAAAAAGTAAGATGTTTGGAGGGACAAAGAACCCCCATTTAAAGACAGAAGATGAGACACCTTGTATTATTTTTTAAAATTGTGGGTCAGATTCCTTTCTGGCTTGGTACATTTGCTGCATATTGATTTTCCTGAAGTTACATAAGGCATAAACCCAGTCCTTTGTCACCAAAAGCAGTACAGCTGTTTCCAGGACCGTGAGTCATGTGTATGACTTGTCTTTTTAACTTCCCACTGGCTTTTTAAAAATATACTTCAAATCAGTTTTGCTTTTCAACACCAAAGAGAAACAGCAGCAAGTTTTCCCAAGAACTGAAGATTTGGGCAAAACATTAGGTTTTCATATGCTAAGAAGGTTGAGCTGTGAAGATGTTTTAAGCTCTGACATTGACACAATGTTCTAGAATACAGGAGGAGTAATATATAGAATTACATACATCTAAAATTCAGATTGGAAGGACTAGAGTTGTCTTATTTAAGCGGTAGTGAAACCCAGCTGCTGGGGGCTGCTGGAGCTATTTTGGATTAGCAGGTAGTCTTGACCTCCGACCAAGTTAGGCATCAGGATGGTTAAAATGTTGGTTGCTTGTAGAAGCAAATTAATGTTAGCAGCAGTGGGAAAAATTGGGAAGTTTAGGCTACACTTCCACTTTTTGGGGAATGTGTTCATAGTTAAATATCAGAACCTGTGAAAGTGCGTATACTGAAAAAATAAGAAACACAGGTACAGGGTGAGACTGACATCCTCATTGAAGTATTTTGTGTAATTCCATCTGGATTAGCAAAACAACCACTGGTGATTAAGACCAGCTTTTCCTTGTCCTCCTTCTGTAGTATTTCAGAGGTATAACAACCTGGTCTTCATATATTTGCTTTTGAACCTTGTTTTGTTTTGCTCCAACTTTTGTGCCAGCGATCTAACCTGACCTGGATGTACCTGCAAAGGGAACTCTTTGTACTCTTCTGAAGTAACATCTCATTTCTCTTCTGGATCCCTGGGATCACATACAGGGGCTCATGTGGACAAGATCGTGACAACAGCCTTTGTTCGATGCCTAAAACTTCTCCAGTGGTACAAAGAAGCTGCAGTCCTTTTGACTGCTCACTTGTTTTTATAAAAATAACAGGGAAAGACAGTGTGGCAGAAGCTTGTTTTAAAAATTACCTTGTTCCTTGTCAGACATTGTGGCTACACTTGAAAATGTTCGGCTCCCTGTCATCTAAGACTAGTGATGGTGTCATTTGCCACAAAGATGCAGGCAGTGGTGAAGGAAGGAGAGAGCACAGCAATCTGAAAATAGAATTATCTGAGCGTATGTCCACGTGTAGCCCTGCTGTGATCCCAAGACAGAGCAGTCCGGCACGTGTGTATCACGTTTGTTATCACAGTACCCCCCGGGTGCCTGCAGAGCCGGTGTGCGCACAAAGAAAACAAGATGTGGGTAAACTATGGGATTCGCCCCAAGTCACCTGGCAATCTGTGCCGCATCCAGGGAATTGTATCAGTTAGTTTTATGGCTTGCAGTCTGGCCTGTTTACCCCTAGGCTTACGAAGCGAGGAATTTATGACACCTTTCCTCAATTTAACTCCCTCTTATGGGTTTAAAAAAGGCACTCAGAACTTCGACTGGCTTCCCAGGTGTTGTACCAGCACCCAGATATTTGACTTGTCTCTCAAGTAATACTGAGAATTAGGCAGTGTATAAAGCACTCTGAAGATTAAAAGCACACCAGTTCTAGGTACTGCACGGGAGCGGTGGCTTTACAGCAATTTAGGTTGGACTTGCTGAAGTCACATCACCTGCACATATGATACCCACATGTCATGTTATATTTGTATAATAAATACATGAAATCTCTATATTTGCACTCATCTTCTCTAAAGGCTTTTGGTGTGTTTTATGAGCTGAAAAGAGAGCATGCATCCTCTTGACTGCTGTGTTCAAGATCAAACGTAAAAACTCAGCGACAGATTAATGAGCAACATCTCCAAATGTTTCACAGCTTCATGCATCTTGCACACTTGCATAAATTTCAACAAATGAGTAATTTTTAATAAAATCCATGGCAGAGGCATGACATTGCAAGAAAGGCTGAGACAGTGCTTGATAGTTCTTGTATATATTACGAACCTCTCTGGTTTACTTCAAAGCTTTTCACTTTTCTGAAGTCTGCTGAGAAACTCAAAAAACCCAAATCTGATACAAGGCTTTTATGGTGGATTTTTCTATGGCAAAAGTCAGTGGACCAGCTTCAAACCACTGCTGTTTAGGTAATTATTAATTCATTGAAGAGGACAGGCAGTAGGTTTTAAGTCAATTTGTACTGATGCACCCAGAAATACATACAAGAACGCAAACGTAATTTCTTTTTATCTCTGTATGTACATATATCTATACAGACCTGTACACACCCGTGTGAGTTACACAGAGACATACACTAGTGCATAGGTAGGAGGTATGTATAATGTACCTTCCTCAGGCATAACCCTGTGGATAACCACATGCCTGAGTCAGTGCAGGATCAGGCCCTGGGCCTGCCTTTTTAAAAGCAATGCTGCTGCTTAGCAACCATTTTCTGCCTGGCTGAAAGCAGGAACCTTGCAAATCATAAACAAATACACAGGTCCAAGCAGAGGTCAAGTTAAATAAAGCAGTATCCTTTACTCTAACTCTGTCTGCTTGTCATTTTTCATGGTAAAAATTCCCATGAAAAACAAGAGAAAGTATAGGACACAGAGCTTTAAAGGAGACATTTAAAAAATGGATAAACAGGAAATAAATATGATGCACAGGAAGTTTTCAGCCACTATGGAAAATAAAAAAGGACCTCCAGAGGAGATAAAAATAAATCAATTCAGTCTTTTAAAGCCACTATTTCAAGTGGATTTACATTTTTACCTTTTTTTCCTCGACGAGTAATAATTACAAATATGTGTTATTTCTTCCATAAAAATTAATGTGGTATGGAGAGGACAAGTAGTTACTTTTGATGTCTTTACTTACAGTTATTTTTAATCATGTCAGCCAGATGTACTCATGCACTGAAATGTCATTAGCACCCAGGGCTGACCGGGTGAGCTTCAGAAAGAGAGCCATAGCCACTACAGAGCTGCTGCTCTTGAGTTTGCTTACGGACATACCACATGATCTCTGGCAAATTTCTGAGAGTCCAGTTTTCAGAGATCTTTGTATCCCTAGCAATGCAGCTGGCACACAGACATCACAGTTTCAAAGGAAAATCTAATGAGAAGAAAATTAGGTGCCTAAATCTCAGGGCAACTAGATGCCTAATCTATTAAGGTACTTTGGAAAATCCCATTAGGCATCTAAATAACTTTGGAAAAATCTGGTCCTCTGAGGTTGAGCAAAATCCCCTTGAAATCTGTGGGAATCACTCCACTAACTACAAGAGGTTTTGAATTAGGCTGTTCTATTGTACCAGTTCAGTTGTTATTTTGTACCAGTTCTGTATCTCTAAACAGCAAATAGTAATCCTATAGCTGCTGCGGGGAGAAGAATGCCCACACTCCAGGATCAGCTCGGACTGGAGAGCGCAGCAGGGTACCTAATGGGGCAATTTCTTACTCTGTGTTTGTTTATATGATACAGAAATAACAGTCCTTGAGCACAAGTGGCTACCAGAGGCTGAGCCTCTTAATTTGTGAGCTGGAGGCAATGGTGTGGAGAGCCTGGAGGGAGCAGATGGCACAGACCATCTCCCAGTTACACCAACAGCTATTTTACCACTTCCATTCACCTCCCCAGTCCCGTGCCACCCCCTGGATGTAGAGACTGCCTGGTTCATATCTGCGCACCTGTGAGTATGTACAACCCAAGGCATGGTTTCTACTTCCTTGCCTGTGTCTGCTTTGTAATGTGGAAGTTTTAAGTCTGCAGAGTTCCAAAGATTCTCTGCACCAAAGCTCCCCTCACATCTCACTTCCCAGTCTGGCTGCAGGGTAAATCCCTATGGACTGATCTCTGTATGCATCTCTCTATGCATCTCTACATTTTTAACTGCAATACACCTAATCATGGCCCAATACCTGTCGAAAGAAGCATAAATTCTCCTGAAATGGTGAACAAGACAGGCAAACCCTGCTGTTTTCTTTATCTCCTGATCTAGAAACTTTAGGGCAAAGAGACTGACCCCTGTGGCGTTTCCAGCAAAAAGGTTTGCAGGTTAATGTGAAAAATAGAGGCTTACTTCTATTTTCAATACCATCTGAAGCTTTTCCTTTCCTTCAAGTCTTAAATACTTCCAAACAGCTGGTATTTAACATTAAAGAAAAACAACTTTGGATGCTAAAATTGTGGCCTGACTTTGAAAAACCAATCAATAGGGAATGGATTAGTTTCCTATACATTTTCAGTAATAAAAAAAAAAAGGGGGGGGGGGGGGGGGGGAAACTTGTAGAGTTTTTTCCCTCAAAAACATCTCAGTGCCCATTTCCCTTATGGTTTGATCACAGGTAACCTACAAACGAGCTCCATGTTGCAAGGTGCCCAGACATCTTAATTCCCATATCAGGAGTAACTCAGTGGAGCTGGCCTTGCGGCGATCGGCGAGCTGAAAGATGAGACGAGAGAGAACCGAATGCTCGAATTTTCTTGATGCTCTTTGACTGTTCCCTGGCAGGTTTGTTTGTCTGATTACCTCTGCACAATCTTGCTCATGCAAACTAAAGGCAACCAGGGTGGCTCCTGCAGCTACAGCAAAAAAGGAAAACAGGAATAGTGCCTGGCAAATGGAAAGGAAAAAAATTGGAAATTTTTACAGAGAAGCTTTTGAAATTGCTGAAGCCTGGGAATCTTTAGGAGCATGGTGACAAGTTTCCTGTATAACAGAAGGGAACGGAAAAAAATTGAAATTCTTAATATAGCGATGATGCTTTTTAACTTACTCTAAGACTAAAGTGACACACTCATATGTTTAAGACATTTTTACTGTAGAATTTCCAACCTTACAAGCATCATGTTTTGGCCCTGGAGGCTGTTTTTCTATAAACCTATGTTGACATACTAACCTTTGGAGGGCTTTGAGCAAAGAAAGAAAATGCAAGCTGGAGGCAGTCTGCAGAAAGCATTTTGGATACATAATAGCATCATAAACAAAGTTAAGTGTTACAAAACCACATTTGTGTTTCCTGGTTATCTTCCTACTTTAAATCTCAATATCAAGGGTCGCAAAAACTTTCAGGAATGTAGCAATTGGTGCTGTTATTTTTAAGCAAGTGGAACCGGTGTAGTCACTAAATATTGGGTGGGCTTTGATTAGAGACAGAGCAGCGCTATCAAATCTGTTTGGAAGACATGAATCACTGCCAAACTTCATGATGCTGCTCCTGATACTATGGCTTCTAGAGAAAAACTAAACCTCTAAAGAGTACTTTTCAGAAAAGTACTCCTAACTATTTGTGGATAAGACAGGGATAGAAAAACCTGTTTTCTGGGAAGCATCTTTTCAGGGGGAAGTTCCAGGGTTGCATAAAAGGGAAGGCGAGCCTCTTCGTTGCTTACAGTGACAAGGTTCATTTTTATAAGGTTTTCCACCACAAGATTAATTATATCCTTGAGTATGAAAATGGCTGGCAAAAGGCTTCTAGATGAGTGGAGGAGACTGTCAGAGAAATGCTTGTGGAAAGGTATTGTGGTTAACAGGGGGGCTTCTCTCTCACCCAGAGTAAGTCCTCCTCTAAGACAACTGATCCTTGGCATGTGCAAACAGAGTAAAACTGAGAGTAACTACACTCAGAATGAAAAAGAAATTGTGTCAATTAACTTTGGTTGCATTTTCATCAGTGTTTATCAAGGAAAATTACCTCAGGGTGAAAGAGAACGTCAAGTACAGGGTACTCAGCAAATCACCACTGAAGTTGAATATTTATGAAAATTTAATAGGGCTTGTAGATTATAACCGGTGTCTTTCAAGGCTGACTACCAAGGAATATACAGAGAAGTCATGTAATGGGAAATAAAATTTACAACCCCAGTCCTTGCAAGTTGATTGAGGCCAGATAACAAAATGTAATGTCAGCCTTCTTATGTATTATGCTCTAATTGCAATTAATAGCTCTGTGTACATGAAGTCTCTTAGCAATTACCTTGCTCTGCTTAAGCTTGGAATCAAGAATGTAATTCAGGTGTAACTGTTGAGACGGAAAAGGTCTGTAAGTCCAAAAGCAATCTGAGAATAAACAAACACACCTCCTTTGCTGAAAAAAAACATGCTTGTAAAGTCTTGCGCAAATACTTCCTGAGAATGAATATAAAAATAAAATATTCTATTAAGCCCTAAAAACATCACTGTATCAAGACCTTTGCCTTCAGGGTGGTGACAGGCTGAGGAAAGTCATTCATAGCAGCAAAACTCAGGAAGAGCTGGTCTGCCTCACATGCGGTGCGTTATTCAGTGCGAAAGCTAAACTTCACGGGACTTAGCGGCTAAATGTCATGGCTACTCAATCTGGCATCAATTTACCCTTTATAGTAGAGTGTTTGGTGTTTAAATGCTCAGCTACATACCGCGTATTTTACCCTAATGTCTGAGAGAATCAGTGGGTCAACAGGCTAAAGCCCAACCACCCCATCTTCAGACCAGGAAACATGAATTTTACGCTAGGTTGGGAGGAAGAACGAGATCTTCCTCATATTGCTGGATCAATGTCCTCCATTTAAACCTTACAAAGAGCTAATAAACCTTGTCCCATCTTTGCATGAAGGAGACAAGTATTATCAATCTCATTTTATGAGTGCTGACATCTGGGAGAGATGTGAAGCAATTTGACCAGTTGAGCTGGATCCCTGTTTTAATCAGTAGGCAACGCCCTCAACATAAGAAATTAGCTTTAAATAATAACACTTGAAAATATGAAACCTGTCTCCAGCTTAAAAATAGGTTGTTTAATGAGGGAATAAATACAATGATTCCCTTTGAAATGCAAAACTGACTTTGGTTGTAGCAGAGTAAATATTATTATTAATAAAACACAGACACTCACTGCCTAAAATTGGGTGCACAGCAGCTGATGGGCTCAACACAGCACAGACAAAAAATATAATGTATAATAATAATACTCCATGCAGATTCCTCCAGAAGGGTACTAACCCCCTGCTCCAAACCTGTTTACCTCTGTACGGATGTCTTCTTATTTCTTTGCAGTCCATCCGTAACAAAAGACAAGCTGTTGTTTGCTGGTGAGTTAATTTTGTTTGACATTGACATTCTTTCTCAAGTCAGTGAGGAGTTACTTCTGTAACATTTGAAATTTGAAATTTATATTTTAATGTGTCAGTAGTATTTAGCATACAGCAAGGCATTAAAACAGAAACTGAAGGTGTCAGTTACTGTGAGTGGTGTTATGTGGAAAGGCCTTATTCACTTGTTTGCTTCATTTCAGTATTTACAGCTTTAAATGTTACTGCTGTAGGGTTCAACTGCCTTTCTCATAATTTAGATAATTTTGCTTTTTTTCAGGAATTGCTCTAATTTCACGGTGATAATAAATACTGCCACTTTTACAAACAGCTGTTATCTCTCCCTTCACAAATCATTTTCACTGAGCCAAATACATGGAGAATATGCAAACAGGAGAAGATGGTTTCAAATGTTTTCTGTTAACTCTTACCTTGTCCCTCTTTATCCTTTAACAGTTCATTTGGGGTTTGGGTCTTCAGTCAACTGGCAGCACATCGTTGCTGTAGAGGGATGGCAGATGCTTGGAGCTGCACAGTCAGCACTGTCAGGCTGGCCACCCTCTCCCCTTGAAGGGGGCAAAGACACAGTGCAGCTGGGAAGCACCAGCTGGGTCCCTGGCTCCACCATGCACAACATCCACGGGCATCAAGTTCATTACTGGCCTTGTGCAAGTGGGAGAAGCAACTTGCCTTTGCTTCAGGTTTTGCTGAGATTGGGGTGCTGAGGGTTGGGCAGCAGCAAATCCTTCCTGGTCACTGCTGCTCTCTGCAACCTCCAGCAAGACAGAGCTGTAGAACCTAGCCAAGAGCTCAAGTCACAATTTTGGTACTCACTTTCTCACCTACAGAAAAGCACTAAATACACGATTTCAGTGGATGGCAGACCTGAGAGCAGTAATAGTCCCCGGTACAGAACATCTGACATTAATAAGGCTCAATTTAGGGCTGGGGATTCAGCGGGAGACTGCATCTGACTCCAGTGGGTTGTGGAATAGACCCTAAATACACAATATTATATTACCCTAACTTTGGTTTTTAGGATGGACTGCTGATATGAGAATTACATAAATAAAAACGTAAATTTATTCTTCAACATAGTGGATAGCTGCCCTGTGGTAAACATGCATGTTTGTATTAGAGAAGTAGAATGTAATTAAGGTTACTTAATGCTTGGGAAGCTTAACATTACTTGGGTTATTTTGTTATTCCTAATGTATTAATCACATCCATCTCAACTATGTTTTGTTATTCACTGTCTTTACTAATAGTGCCTTATTTGCCTGGCTTCTAAAATGAATACTTACATCTCATGCTTAACGCATAACCTTTTTAATGAAGAACCAATGCTGAAATGAACATGTGATTTTTTTTTTTCTCTCTTTGTAGTTGCTATTTATGGGAACTGTCCCACCAAACAACAGCTGGGCTTAACATCTGGTACACTTTTTCACTTGCAAAACCAAGTGCAAATCAACTGACTAGAGAAAGCATATAATCTGATTGTAGGCTCAACAACTTTATTTTCTCTAACAGTGGCTATTTCAGCATGATTTTCCAAAAATCCAGATTCTGGGTAAGTTTACTGCTCTGTCTTTTCTAAGTATAAAAGTATTGGGAGGTTTAATAGATTCTGCTTCAGCATTTCATTGGTGAGGGTTATTCATGTCCTAAGGACCGGCTTCATTAAAGGGTTGATCTAGATATGCAGTAATTATCCTGTCAGAGATTAATGCTGCAGAGAGTTTTAGATAAGGATGAAACAAATATGTGCTGCTTCATTTCACACTCGCTGAGTGATAACAGCTTCAGTCTGGTCTGTGTTATGTGGAAGCTATCAGAAAAGGTTTCATAGCTAATTACAGGTGGCCCAAAATGCCCAGTCACACACAGGCTTAACGGCGCAGAATAATTCAACTTTTTGAGCTGCTATACTTCCCACTAGAAGATTCAAGGGAGCAGAAACTGCCAGCAACTTCAGGAAAACTGTTTTCTTCAGCATATTGTCTGCAGAACACAGGGAGACCTCTGGACCTCTACTTGAAGTGGGCAAGGGTTTTTTTCAGGGAACTCTTTGTCCCCGCATGAAGTACTATTTGCAAAATATGAAAGCTGTAGCATATGAGTTAAAAAAAGTTCCAGTTTATAGCACTGATGCGGTGCTCCATAGGTATTGAAACATATCCTCCCCAAGCAGAATTCATAAAAGCTCAGAAAATCCCTAAGCATGGAGCATAGCAGATTTATGACTGCTAAGAAAACAAGGGTAGGAAACCTAGATGAGATCATAAATGCAAGTATAAAATGAAAAAGATCAAAATGCTGAGCTGAATATATGTTCCTATGTTCATAAATGCACTAGGCTCTCCATCACACAAAACATCTCTATTTTGTGTCTTGATTTTAACCTGAAGCTGTAACAGCCACTATCGTTTTGCACCATTTGTCAGAATGGTACGATTAATCTGAAAGCAGTTATATCAGTCTATCTCTGCGGACTTCACTGGTATTATGCCATTATCTATCTCCTCTCTGATAAGAGATTAATGGATTTTCATTCTCACTTTAAAGACTGAAAGAAATACCATATTCCCCTTTCTGTTCATATAAGCAGACACCTACCCTTTTAGGGTCTAATCCAATTCTCATTAAGTCAACACAATGTTTTTAATTTATTTCTGTGGGAACTGGATCAGACTTTCATAGTATAAACTAAATTGGGTATCACCTCATAGTATATACACTGTAAATTTTCAGGCAACTTCATGCATTCAGGCAGTTTGAAAGGTGAAGCTAACATAAACCATATTTAGTAGGTGGAATGAGAGATTCTTACCTAAAATCCATTAAAATGATTTCATGTGAAAACAGCCTGGCTCCCCATTATATCCAGGACATTTCAAAAAGTCAGTTATACACAGTCAGATTTCATATGACACCAGGGGGTGGGGGGGTGCAGGAAAAAGGGAAGATAAAAATTGTTGTAAATATTTTCAAGACTATAATTGTTCAAGATGTAAGAAACATTAGCTGTTAACACAATCGGTGGGAAGCATTATCTTTAGTGAACAAGTGTTACTTTCTGGATATGTTTATCTGAAAGAATTCTTCCTCTAAGTCACCAGGAAATATTGGCTAGCTTGTGAATCTACTAGGCACAGTAAGTAATTGAAGACATTTAAAACCAAGAAATCCCTGGTGTGAGATAAGGTTTACTCAATTTTTTAGAAAAGAACTTGGTAGGCTTTACATCCATCTTGGGTGATGACAATTAGTCATGACACTACATTTATGAAAGAGCTTATATGAATACGTGAAAATACCACTAACCTCCTGAGATCAAACTAGTAAGTATAAATTGGAAAATAAACTCTTATAGTGTGTAAAGAATGAGTGATGAAGCATTACTGAATATGTTGAAATATTTTCTGTTCACTGACTACCATAAAAAGAATTACTTAATATGCTGTAGCTCCACTGAACCCATTGAAATATAGATATGTAAGAGTTCTGATTATGTCCTGGGGCATAATTTCTGGAAGATCTTTTTCTTTTTTTACATGACCCATTTTCAAATATGTATCCATTTTTATTATGACAGTGATGAAAAGATAACTAACAGAGATGAAGAGCTCTTAGGTTTTTGAAGCAAACAAGATGTTATTGCGGTACATATAATTCAGTTCTCATGGTCAGAGAATAGAGGTATCTAACTAATAATGGCGTTACATGTTGAAAAAATAGATCAGTGATAGGCTGAAGGGTCCAGATTCCAGGACAAACAAGAAAACCCATTAGTGTATCTTGGGTTACAAAAGTTTTAGTTGAGTTGAAGCTGCCTCATACTGATGAAGCAATATAAACTTGCTGGGTCTTTTTATCAGAAAAACAATATAATTCTGCCTTATTGCTACAACCTTTTTTCATTCCTTGAGCGCAGAGGGCTTTGACAAGGTTATGTTACAGAACAGCCTCTGTATATGGCAAACTCAGAGGAAACATGAGTCTTCTCTATTTTATACACAAGTGTATAAAGTGGCCCCCTACAAAGGAGGTCAAGTGAATTCACCTGAAAACAAGGAGGAGGGAAATAGAAGTACTTAATGTCTGCTTCCCACATAGATTTCTGCACTTACCTGTGGCAGAGCTTATCTTTTTAGGCAAGCTATATGGGGTATTTGAATTGTGACAGCCTATGATTAGCTTTGTTCCTTTGTACTTAAAAGTTTGTAAGTTCTTGAGCTTGTAAGGACAGTAGGTTTCCTTCTTACAACACACACGCTGAATGGGCTGGGAGACCTTGTGACTGTTATGACAGCAGAATTTAGGACAGATGTTTTTATTTGGAAAGGTATGATAAATCCCTATTCTGTGAACTTTCTCTAGAGATTGGTTAAGAATAAAGAAGCAGCGCAAAACCAATTCAGAAGGATGCTTAACAGGAAAACATTGCCTAGTAGAATGTGATGCAATATAACTGGGCAAAAAAAGTTTTAACTTGAACATTTAGCTCAAAATATTTACCTACTGACAAAGTTTTCAGAATGTTTTCTCTAAGTGTAATTTATCTGTAATATAAATACTATCCATGTGTTTGGGAAATAGCAGATCTAATTGAGAAGTGTGTATCTAATGGTAAGTACCATATACTAATCCTCCTGTCTACTCTACTCTGCTTTATTTCAGCAGTAGCTATCAAGTAAGTAATTTTTTTTCTCTAAGGTAACATAATACTTTTTTTCATCTACAGTAGTACATATTTTTTAGCTGGTTTGGAAATTCTTGTACCGTATCATGAAGATTTCTGTCATTTTGAGTTGTAAAACAGCAAAGTCACAGATCAGCACTAGTACTTACAACCTGAAATTGCTATAGGCAGACATGTGCAAACTGCAGTGATTTAATTCTATTCAGTAGCTGAAAATGAAATGTTCGGTGGTGAATCATTGGTTTGAAGGACGGTATTTTATTACTTTCATCTACAAAGCTGTCAGTTCACACTCACGTTGGCATGGGCTGAAAAAGTGTAAGATTTGTGCTGGCCAGGTAGAAATGTGATTTCTGTTCTATTCCAGAGAGGCAAGTATTTCTCCTCCCAAATCTTTCAATAAAAAGGACAAGGACCGAAGAGATTTGAAGACTGAACTCTACCTTTCTCCCCGTGGCCCCTCAATCAGCTTCTTACATCAAGCTTGTGGCTGACAGACAGCTCTCAGTGCTGAGTAAGTACTGCTCCGTTCTACCTGGGCTGCTTCTCTTCTAGGGTTAGGTATACAACAGCGTGGATGGGACCTCATCTGATGCCTGTGAAAAAAGAAAAGTGCAGTGGAGATCATGTTTTGAAGGAAAAGGAGTCTGTTGTAGGAGGTTATTTAAGAAAACAAAGCGTAAATCATAACACCTACTTGCATGGTAAGGAAGAAATGTACTCAATCATGCTATCACGGATAAACAAAGCAAGGAGGTGAAAACAGTAGGAGTGCCTGTGTGAATAACGAGAGGTTTGGATGTAGGGATGAACTAGACTATTCAGGAGCAACAAAAAGATTTCAGAGCAGCTTATTTTCTCTTGTCATCTCCAACATACAGACAATGGAAATAATAATGGGAAATGCAAACTGTGCTGCCAAATCTCTTCTTAATTTTTATTCTTCTTGATGTTTTTAGGGAAGGGAACATCTTACACTTTCCTGGGTGTCTTAGCATCAGTTTCTGTGACAGTTTTTAAACTTCCCTTCGTAAAAACCAGTCATCTCAGTGAAGGGAGGTGAGCAAGATACAGAGGCACTAAAAGCAAAATATCAGAGCTTAACAACAGTATAATTATCTGAATTAAAAGTGATTTCTAGGTAGTCAGCGCATGAGTAATAAAGGAAATGCAAGTGTCACTATACCAGATCTGACATGCAAACATCCACCCCACCTCCTCCCGAATTGCAATCTGCTTCAGATGTCTGGCTAGCCAAGGTTTTTCTGTACAGACTTTTATCTGGTGGAAGGATGTAGAGGTGATGGCCAGCACAATTGCCTGCGAATATGATCTCATTGTATGATCTTATGTATTTAGGGAAAACTAAGTAATTAAAAAAAAACAAACACGCAACTCCTAAAACCCACATACAAATACAAAAAGAAAGGAACATCATAAACAAGTTGTTGAGATAGAAAACAAGATGCAATACACCTCCCCTCTGGCTTTCTCCAAGGCTTCTTTCACCTTTGTTCTGCTCTAGCTTTGGCATATCTAGGCCAGCATTTACTAATAACCAGCAAGTGAAAAACACTTGCTGAACAGTGTTAAAGGAAGATTCTCACATTTAAAGCTTATGTTGTTCTGATGTGCTCCAGAAAAAGAGCTTACTCAGAAGAAGTTTAAAAAACCAAAAAATTCTCATTACTAGATAATTGGAGCTCAAGCTGGGTGCATTATATAATAGCACTTGCAAATCCAGCTGCGTTTTACCTATTTACCTGTCCCTCCAAGCGCAAGACACGGTAATTGTTACCACACCTTAGAAACTTGCCAAGGAAAGGTGTGGTCTATTGTTGTCAGAATTACATCAGACCTCAAACTTGTGTCCACAGTGAGGAAGTAGTTAGAACCTGTCAGTAACTACAGCAGAGAGAAAGAAGAAATTTGGAAGAAGGTAGAAGAAAAAACTCCTGAAAAGCTTACCATAAATAACTCCATTTATTTCCCTTTTTTTATATAATCATTGAGGTTGGAAAAGACCCTTAAGATTATTTTCAGGTTACCAAAACAGATTTGCACAAAGGTTTGTTTGGAGAACTAGAAATAGGTGAGGAGAAAGGTGCCAGCATGCCATTAGCTATTAACAATACGTAGAATATGTGTTAAAAGGAAGATTTACTAATGCTTCAGGCAAAGCTATAAAGGAGAGGAAGGTGTTTGGGAGTCAGCATGGTTCATGTGACTGGCAGTGATATGCAGTCCTCTGAAAGCTGGTCACCAGGTTAAATTCTGGCCATGCAGGGTTGGACGTTACCACTGCCAACAGAGCTGGAATTGATTCAGGCACGATATTAGATGGACACTTGATAAGTTGAGGCATATATATAACTGATGTCACTTCTGTGGCTGATAGATTCAGCCCAAATACATGAATTAGCATTTTCCATTCATGTCTGCTTTCTGAGGTGCTTGTCAAATTAGGAAATGTCACAATGCACTGAGAAAAGTTGTTTTCCTAAAGCAACTTTTGAAAAAAATTTTAAATGAGAAGTACTAGGAGCATGTTCAAAATTTTTAAAGGGGAAAAAAAATCGCTAAGTAGTCTGCAGAAGTTATTGTAGTGCTAGTTTTATCAGTAGATTTGCAATAAATCCGTGGGCTTATATATAGAAACAGAACTGTGTTAGCATTCTGTGAGAAGGCAGCTATTTTAGTCTGTTCATCCACTGAGGAGATAAAGCAGACTGTTATGTCAGCCTTGACAGCAACTCTGAGTTTTCCTGGATATGTCTAAGAAAAGGGTTTTATAACTATCACCATATGGAGGTACATAACATGTGATGCAGCCTAAAGCTATTTCCTTTGAAAGCAGAGCTCTAGATTCCTGTAATAAAGCCATGGATGTAAAAACCTGTTGTTAACTTGACAAAACAAGGTATCTGACATAGTTAAGTTACAGCACATTTCACCAGAATAAATTTGCAATTTCCTATTAGTACCTGCAGTGGGATACAGAATAACCATGCATTTTAATTTACCAGGGATTTTTTTAGCCGAGGACCTCTAAAAAGGGCTTTAGGTAGCTCTGGTCCTGTGGGTAGCTGGTTAGTCCAGAGCCACGTGGGACTTACTGACCCAAGCAGACACTGAGGCTGTAAGACTTATTTCAAGCCTTTGTGAGGTGAGAAAGGACAAAGGTCTAGGAAAGTGTTTAAATCAAATGGTATTTGTTGAGTCCACTGGATTTTTTTGAACAGAAGAGTATGGTGTGCTGTGCTGCCCTGGGACTCTGCCAGCAACTCCAGGCACAGGGATTTTTCAGACAGAAGGGTTATGATATAGAGCGCAGATTTTCTGTTTCCTTTATGCTAGCATCCATTAAATCAGTATGTAAAGATCAAGTCAGTGATTTTAATGGAGAAGACATCTGCTATCTCTTATCTTCTCCAAAACTTCCTCCTGTGAGGGACTACTGAGAGGAACAGGCTTTACCTCTCATCGGTGCGGAAATAGCTCCACTGCTTCTTTTTGCTTTATCTTTGTGTGTTGCCATCACCATTGTCCCCCCCACGCTGGGAAGCAAACTGCTGTTTGAAGTCTTCTGCCTTCTGTCAGAGGCTGCTTGAGTGGGGAGGATGCAGCACGAGGGCATGCTTTTTCCCATGTGTGTGTGCTTTTTCTGTACAATCCTGCACGTGTGCTCCTTTGCACCCTTTCTTACCTCTCGCGGCAGAAGACAAGGCAGTGTGTAGAGCAACACGCACCCACTAGTATGGATGAACTCTCTGTTTTAAACAGTGAGCAGAAGGGAAAGCAGTCTTAAAAGCAGACATTGAACCAGACTGTTGGAAAGTGTGGTGACTGTTACAGGTTACAACAAGACCAAGGATCTTAGTTGCTACATGTTCTAGCCAGATCTCTGTGTTTGGTTAAAATAATATACATTTATACTTACTTTGAATAAAAGACCGTAACCATAGTGGTATTTAACGTGAGCAGGTGTACATGTCAGGACTTAAATTCAGTGAAGAATGTGAGTAAAATAATTGCTGGCTCTCTTTCCTGACCAGGAGTTACTGTCTTATTAATTGTGAGACACAGGTTTACACAAGATGTTGTCCTGAGTAATAGCAGAAGTAATCACTGACATCATGCAAAATAATGCAGCAATGTTCATGAGTGGATTTTTTAATTAACAGTCTTTAGAGGATAAGAATCATGGCCATAACTTTGAAAGCATTTGCAAGTAAATGTGCTGTATATAACCAAAGAAAATCTGCTCAACCTCTGGAAGACAGCAGAAAGAAACAAGCATTAGGAACTCAGTCTAAGGAGATGGAGCATTACAGTAGAAGGGTAATCCTCCTTAAGGGGAATGCTATTTCCATTGCCACCTTGGAGGAATCATAAATGTTAGATCACCATGTATCAATCAGTAGGTTAACACCATTTTATCAGACTAAACTATTGCTGTGAGGACTTGGGCTGTTCAGCCCAGACTTTCTGCAGAGCTGGGTGAAATAATTTTGATGGAGCATCAATTCTTGTGATTATTTGCTACTGGTGTTTTATTTATAGGCTTACAGTACTTAACGGACACATGGGGAATTCAGTGGCAGGAGGTACAGTGAATATCTACATAAACATATACACATGAATAAAATAAGTTGACAGCAGTTGACATTACGGATGATTAAGCTAGAGGTAGTAGGTAACTAATCATACCTGCTGAACAACTGTTAAGAACGGGAAATGCTTTTAATTAAAGATCATGTAGAACTGTCCCTACTGTTGACATGGAGCAAGTCCCATCATCTACTCTATCATTCATTGGCATAAGGGGGGAAATGCACTTCTTTTAGGACAGGTTGGTAGCAGCAGCCGCCGGGCAGTGGCAGGCACACCACGGTCATGCAGGGACACGCGTGCGGTGGGAGGCGCGGGGGCCATGGTGCCGGTGAGGCAGGCAGCGCAGCCTCCTCCATCAGTCACTCCGCTGCACAGGGACATGTGGAATGAAGATGCCGCTAATTAAAACACAGTGGACAGGGCAGCCTGAACGGTGTCTGCTTTCCTGTGAAACTCACGTCACCACAAGGAGCTGCGTCTTCACCTGAGCAAAATGCCAGTGTTTTTAAACTTATCCGGAGTGTGAATCCTTGGCCTAGCTGCCTTCTGCTGGGGAAGTTTCCTTTCCCTGGGGGAGCTTGTTCTCCACTGCGCGATGCCAGGCACCATGGCTCCCGGCCCTGCTGCGGGGAAGGGGCAATGCCGGCCGCCCTCCCGGTGCTGGCCAGGGGGAGCTCCCGAAGGGATTTTTTCCCCCTCGGGCTGCAAGGAGATTTGGGTTAGAAAGGGCACCTGGAAGGCACCATTTTAAAACAGAAAGTTTCTCTTCATCTTCCTTCAGGCTGCAGTCTCTGGTTGCTCCCCACAGGGCACCCAACAGCCTTTCATCAACAGTCACTCCCACCCCTTCTGGCTTAGGGTATTTTTTTCCTCATTCATTTTAGCCCCCTTCAGGGTCTCCTTCCTCCCCCAGCGCTGGCTGCACCACCCCTCCTCTTTGCCCAGGGCTGTTTCCCCACAGCCCCTGTGGCATCCATGTTCCTCCCTGCCGCAGCCTGAGGGGACGGCCTGGCCAGAGCCATTTTGGCTGCTCAGGGCCCAGAGTCTGACACCTCCTCAGCCACGCAGACACAGACACCTGAGGGAAGAAGACAGATAATGGAGGGACAGCCGCATGCCCGGGTGGTCAAGGCAAGGTAAATTTGGGGCAGATCTGCAGTGTGGTTGACACTGGATGATAGAAGCGCAAAACTGCAGCGGGCACAGGGCCAGAGGGTTTATTTAACTGCTGCGTCGGGGTGGCGGTGGTGGGGAGCGTGCCGGAGCCGGGCTTTCTGGCAGCACCCTGTCCAAGAACAGCCTGTCATTAAATCTGAGGTAAATTAATCGTCATCATTGCACTTCTTATATGAGAGCTCATGTAGCTTGAGTCAAACCATGTTTTTTGCTGCTGTGTAAGAAAAGTTAGTGCTGCAATGGTCATTCGTGTCTCCATTACGGCGTGTGTGTGTCTGAAAATCGGAGGGCAGAGCAAACCTCCAATTTTCCTTTCTATGTTTCCATTTATACTTTCAACTTTTAGGAGAAAGGGATTAGTAACGTGAGAGGAAGGGCAGTGTTTGCAACTCGTGTTTGTATGTCTCATGCAGATACCACAGACATACCCGTAATGGTGTGAATAATCATTTTGCTTAAAATGGTCCTACTTAACATCAAAAATCAGTCATGCTGCTGTGCTTTGCTGAGCTGGGACCTTTGCAAACGCTGCCCGAGCTTCTGCTTACTAACAAAAGGTCCTTAAATGCAAAAACTAAGAGAGGAGAGCCAGCTCCTGACTTTAAGCAAACTTTCTATTACATGAGGGAGGGAAAAGGGATTTCAGACCTAAAAACATTCAGTTTTAACAGTTCCAGCCTCATCCAAAGCCCACCAAAATTGGTTTAATCCTAATCCCAGCTCACTGAGGATCTTTACATGATACAGTACTATTTAGAATAGAGCAGCAGGAGCAAAAATTCAGTCTGAGCTAAAAGTACACAACAAACTTCTGTGTAATGTGAAAATGGGTAATAAAAGGTGGCCTAGCACACTAAACCTTTCCCCCATTTGTAATTGCATTGTGATTTTTTTTTCTTTTTCTTTTTTTTTTTTTTTATTCTTCCCGTATCCCTGTTCATATGCTATATAAATTCAGGAGCTGTAATTCACAAAAGCGGATTGAAATGTTGTGTGTGTTTGTCTTCTCCTTTGTGGAAGGAATGAGAGGCCAGAGCCCAGGCCTGTAGGGATGAGAGACCCTTGCAGTAGGGAAGAAAAGAGGTCCAAAGTAGGGCATACAACAGAGAGGGAATACACAACCTGTATAAACATGTGAAGGGATAGGAGAGAACTTTGAAAATCATATACATGTAGAAATATAAATATAACCTAAACCCTAATACTGGAAGCTGGTCATAGCAGCAGCAGTCTTGCTGAAGTTTCCATTAAACCAACATGTTCTCACCTGCTTCATTTTTGGGCAGAAGTCCTGCATGACCTGTTGCTGCTTGAAGACTTAGTGTTAGAAAACCTGAGCAAAAATTCCTTTGCATCTTCTTGAAAGCATTGCAGGGAAGTAGAATAAATATACACTTCTATTGCAAAAACTCCTTGGTTGTGGTTCTTAAAATGCTAATGAAAAAAAACAACTGACAGAAAAGGTAAAATTGGAAATATGAATGACTCTTTCAGGATCCCAGCCCTAACCAAAAAAGGCTTTTCTTTTGAAATTGCTCATTCAGTACCTGGAAATGTTTATTTTAGAACTTCATCCTGCAAATGTCTAAAAGTATTAGTTTCATACTTGTGAATGGTTATTAAATTCAGTGGATGTGAGATCACAGTCTAAATTTTGCTGAATTACTTCACGTTTAGTTTACTAAAGCTAGCATGTCTAGGGTTGTCTGGTTGCTGTTGAGACAATTTACCTAGGCAAGATTATAAACCTAGCAATCAAAGCATTTGCAAAAAATTTCGAATACAACTGCTTTCAAATCTGGCAGTAGCAGACTGCCTATTTTTGCTGAAAAGATTTTGTCACAATTAAACAACTGATGCCATGTTTAAAATGGTTTAAATTGTTTAAAATCACTCCTCCAGAAAAGAGTTTCTTATATAAACATAATAGTCCAAATAATTTCTCTGTTG